>NW_019173794.1:0-85367 GCF_001646965.1 Fonsecaea nubica | reverse complement strand
GGTCGCTGGTGAGGAGGTCGGAGGTGGGAATAGGCGAGCGAGGATGTTGGGCCATCTGCCATCTGCCATTTGCCATCTGGCTCTCAGAAGCCCGGATGGACCAGTCCAGTGGGATCGTGTTGGCCTGGAGCCCCGGCACTCTGTATCCCTGTCGCCAAAGCGGCCGTCAGCGGGCCAGCAGCTCAGTGACTGGAGGGTTGAATTTAGCTCCAGATTCGCTAAGCAAATCAGACAAATTTCCTCGCCAGTCGCTCCCCTTTGGCGCCTTCGTTTCCTCGCCTGCGGTGCCTGCGCACCCCGTGGCACCAACCTGCGACCCTGTCAAGAAAAAAAGGACCCCCATGTTGGTCGGGTTTCCATGACCATTCACCATTCACCAATGCGTACATAACAACAATGCTTCAGCTTACTCGTATTCCTAACCTGCGATTCGGCGCGACCCAAAACTATGCTTAGTTCTTGCCCCTACGTCTTTTGTTTATCCCTCTGCCTTGACCCGTACAACCAACCGCCGCCTACCGCTGCGACACCAACACCACACGCACTCGTCCTGCCTCCCCTTTCCCTATCTCTTGTCCCTGTCAGCAGCCACCATATCTTGACACCTACGGTCGATGGTTCATATCAGCGCAGCCCTCATCTAATAAGATTGGATTTCCTAGCCTTTCGCTGAATTGCCTCAGTCTGCTCAACCCGAGGTGCTTGTCCTCCACAAGTTCTGGCGAGTTGCAGATCTCGCCGAGCCCGCACCCGTTACTTCTTCGATGGGCACTGAAACGTCCAACGTGGCTTGAATCGCCGCTCGACCCCGCGATACTTCGAGACAACGAGCGCTCATCGGCCTGATCGTTCCATCCGTCCTGGCATTTGCCTCGAGCCCGATTCCCCTGGGTTTTGAATAGCCTCCTTAGTCCGCCATGGCGGCCATCAGCATCGGGGATACTGTCATGGTCCCCGGCGACATGCATGGTGTCGTCAAATTCATCGGCCCTGTCACTGGGAAAAAGGGAATATTTGCGGGCGTACAACTTGCAACAGAATATGCGCCTCGCGGCAAAAATTCCGGCGAGGTGGATGGAAAATACTACTTCAGAACCACGATCCCGGGCTCGGGCATATTTCTACCCTTGGAGAAGGCCGTGAAGAAACCCGGCAGTGCTGGCAGTGCAGGATCAGGATTGGGGCTCAGTGGTGTCAGAGCAAGTCCTGGCCCGGGCACACCCACCAACAGACTTGCCAGCTTCAATCAGGGTGGGCGGACCCCCGGCGTGACCACGGGTCTTGTCAAACCCAGCTTCAGTCAGTCCATAGGTCCCGGTGGACTGAGATCATCGGGTGCCGCCAGCCCGGCACTCAAACCACCCCTCAGAAGAGAATCACTACCGCGACCCTCGAGTCCGCTGCGCAAAGTCAATACTCCGACACCCAGGACGCTGGCCACACCCAAGACACGACCCAGCGGTATCGGTCTGGCAAAGAGCACAAATGGAGGAGGCCCTGGCGGGCCTTACGCAAAAGCCAGCCAGCAACGCGGTGTCAACAACTTCAGCCAGAGCCTGAGACAGGGCAGCTCGACTGCATCTGCAAGTCCCTCGTTAGGCCCCGAGTCAAGTTTCGATGAGATCCCCGAACAAGAGGCGGAATCCACACCGACACCGACACCCAATTTCAGCCGAAAGACGGCCGAAAGCAACGTGGAAAAGTACGAGACCAAGATTCGCGAATTGAATGAAGAATTGGAAAACGCGAAACGCCAAATACATGACCAAGGCACGAGTTTTGCCGAAATGGAACGGAACTTCAACGAGATACAAAAACTCCTTCCTGGACTGGAGGAAGATCAGCAGGCGGAGAAACGGGCCCGAGAGGATGATGAAGACGACCTCCCCCGTGACGTCGTTTCCCTAAGAGAAGCCCTCCGGGAGAAGAATGAGAAGATCAAATTGCTCACGGCGGAATTTGATGCTAACCGTGCTGATTTCCGCTCGACGATCGATACGTTGGAGATGGCGAGTACCGAAACGGAACGTGTCTACGAGAAGAGAGTAGATGAGTTGCTCGAAGAAGTGAGAAATCTACAGGATCGAAGTGAGGATGTCGAGACCGTCGCACAGCAACTTAAGCAGTTGGAAGAGCTTGTGCAGGAGCTTGAAGAAGGCCTCGAGGATGCAAGGCGCGGCGAGGCTGAGGCGCGTGGCGAGGTGGAATTCTTGAGGGGCGAGGTCGAGAGATCGAGAAGCGAGTTAAGGCGGGAGAAGGAGAGGATGAAGACGGAAGAGCAGCTGAATGGTGGTGGTGGCTACTCGTCTTCGTCCAAAGTCCAAGAGCTCGAAGCACAATTAACCGCAAAGGATGATGAAATCAGGGGATTGAAAGCCATTATCCAAAATTTGAATGCTACCAGCCCTAAACGACCAAACGGTATTGCGGTGGCCAACGGACATCAAAGGAAAGATTCGTCCCCGGTTGGCGATGGCGGAGAAGATGCTCTGCAACAACAAATTCGCGATCTTGAGGTTCTTCTGCAACAAAAGAGTGCTCATGAGGAAGAACTTGTGCAAGAGGTCAGACAGCTACGAAATAGCGTCACACTTTCAAAGTTCCCTATGCCTATGGGCGGAGCTGCGTTTGGCATCCATACAGGTATGCGCACTGGGCACTCTAGGAGCAACAGCGAGGAACTGGATCGCAAGCACCTCAGCACCGGTACCATTGGAAGCCAGCGGACGGTTGTCCTCGGGCCTGTGAAACGAAACGGAACCAGTGGTCATGAGCGACAAGACAGTCAAACAACGGGCCAGGAAGCCTGGCATGATGCTCCCTCGGGGATAGCGTCGCCAGTGAGACAACGTCTCGATTATGACACTGGCGTCAGGGAACGAGAGAGGTCTGACGATGGCGTAACGGATGTGTCTACATCTGAAAGCGCAGTTTTGTGGTGCGAGATCTGCGAAGAAGGCGGGCATGATATTTTGACCTGTGGAAACATGTTTGGCCCAGGCAAGAAGACTACGACCGACGTCGATTCGTCCCATATGGACGACCAAAATGACAGAAGCGTCGGTCTCGAGGGCCATCCCGGAGATGATGAAGAGCATGTCGACCATGCTGGACAGGTGCTGGCAGTGACAGCAGGACCACGGGATCCAGATCGACCAGCGCCCCTTATGAGTCGAAAGTCGACGAACAACACCATCACCTCACCGTCCGACGTCAACCCCAACCCGCCGCCTACAGAAGATCTACCCTCTCCACCAGTTACATCAGAAACCCCAGAATCTCCCAGTGTGAGAATGGCAAATCCTCCGCTTCCCGCTCCATCCACATCCACGGCTGCTCCAGTCCAAGCACCAGCCAAACTTATAGAGGGAACAGGTGCACAAGCCGGCATGCTAGCTGGGCGGACGACAGGTGTCATCGACCCGGAGAAGTGGTGTGCATTGTGTGAGCGTGACGGGCACGAAAGCGTCGACTGTCCCGTTGAAGAAGCCTTCTAGGGGAGAGATCTCTTTTGAAAACCCGAGATGCGGATACGAACAACCAGTATTTAATCAGGGGCGTCTGGTCGAGAATAGAGGTTGGGTGGGGTCTTTGGGGGCATATCCAGCAACGTCCTATATAGGGCAAGAGAAGAGGGTTTTGTCAGCCGACATGGCTTTTCCCATGATGACCAGTGGGAAGGGGAGAATCAACGATTACGGGAAGTCATAGCGCCTTACTGGACTGACTGACTGATTGATTGACTGACTGGATGGATGAGGTAAAAATGGGAAGAAACCGAGCAGGATGACCCAGGGGAAAAGGAAAAAAAGGGGGGGTCACTGCTCGGCTTGCTTCTGAGTTGATGTGTTCATATTAGGGACGGTAGGTAGTTGCATGTAGATAATCTTTGCTGTTTGATTTTTGTTTGTTATCTTTGCCGGCGATCGATTGAATGTATTGTATGTATATGTATCAAAATTTATATCTAATTTGGTGGCTGCTCTTTTTTCTTTTTTTTTTCCCCGTTCTCACACAAGAGTGTAGTAGGTTTTCTCGACAGCGAACATTCGCAAATAGAGGCCGACATCGCACGATAGGACTGTGGAGGCCTCCTTGATCACACAGTAATTATCTGTCTGTCTTCTGTCCCCGTCGGACATGGGGGGTTTGTATATTTTGTGCTACTTGGAATGTCCTGCAATGGAGGGCGAATGAACGACTCGGGGGGACCGCAAGTTCAAGCGCAAGTTCGCTGGATACTCGGGTAGAATCTAGAAAGACTTAATTTAGCTGGCACCAGTTTCTCTATTGTATGAATCCGTCTCTTCTTGCTATTCTACACCTGTCTGTCTCTAGAAGGACTGCGGCGTGGTAGCAGCTGTTCAGGTGTCTGGATAGGTAGATGTCTTTACTAAGGCGCATTCGATGGCGGAGGGGTCCCTAGCACATATTCCACCCCTTCCTATCGATTGTTTTCCATAGGCGCTGAATTCTCTCGTTGTCCCTGTGGTCCCTGTCTGTGCCACAGGTTACTCTTTGCAGTACCTCTTGATATCGCTGTTCTTCCTCCTCTGCACGTTATCGGCCGCGGTTCCTGGCGCTCGCCGCTCTCGCTAGCGATACTCGCCCATTAGGGGGCTTTTAACTCAGGATCTCCTTGGTATTGCCTTAGGAGCGTAGGCGACAGCGAGGTATAGAATAGCAAGAAGAGTCGCATTCATACAATAGAGAAAAGGTGCCAGCTAAATTGAGTCGTGTTGGATTCTACTCGAGTATCCAGCGAACTTGCGCTTGAACTTGCGGTCCCGAGTCAGGGTAAATACTTGTTGTCGAGCATTTTTATTAGTTGCAGCCGTGTTATCGCCTTGGTGGCATGTTCACTGAGGATTCGGAGTTGGCTTTGCCTAAACAGGTGGTGGCGCTTCCGGCCTGATGTCGCCCTAGAATTCGATGGAGGTCATTACGAATCCTTCTTATGAGTCAGAGACATCTCGAGGCTTCAAGCGAGCCAGTGAGGTGGCGTCGAGAGCAATGCTATTGGCGGCACATAATGGCGCTTTTCCAAAGCTCGCAGCGTCACTCATTCATCTTCGAAAGATGTAGTTGAAAGAAAGGGCGAGGAAGGAACTAAGGCGTCCAGGGCTTCCACTTGCATCCTAGGGCTGAGACCCTTGCAGCAGCAAATGGCTTGTCGTGATTGGCTGCCCGAGAAACTCTTATAGGAATACTTCCAAAGCAAGATATAATCATAGGTAACTCACACTTTGGACTCGTCCAGGTAAGGAGACACAGCAACTAGGCTTGAAGGGTTAGCATTCTTATTGAAAAACGCCGGAAAGCGACCCATTGAGACTACCCGGTCCAGCGAGACTGGACCGTCCACCACCAGACGAAGTGGACGCACACTCGCTCGTCAAGACTGCTGATCTAAAGCTGGGGGATTTTGTCTGTATATACGGGTGCACTTGACAATGAATGGCATCGAAGGGCTCATCAAGTAGAGTCTGTCTATGGTGTGCGGTGGAGTGGGGTTGACGAATGAGAGTCCAGCGAGGGTCACGGGTCTGTAGAAGGAGGTCCCTGATCCTCACATCTTGGTCACTCTCTCCTCTTCTCTATACCAAAATATCACAAAAATGTCGTGGAATTTTTCGCGTGCCGCCTATCAAGTCATTAACATCTTCGTAAGTGTCTCTATTGTGTTGTACCTCACCCTCAATTTGCAAGTACTGTACATTTCCCCGTGTCGAGTTTGGTGAGAGATTGGTTTCACTTCTCATCACTCAAGAAACACACACTGGACGTTTGAGACTGCTGCGAGATGCTCGTATGGCATGAGGAAAGAACATTGTCGTGTCTTGCTCCTTTCTATCGAGCCTTTCATACTATTTTCTCTGGGAAATCTACCAGTCTTTCAGTTCAAATTTCATTTGAAACTTCACTTCAGACTTCAGATCAAATTTCAAGTTCACCAAGTCAACCTACGTGCATTGAATGTTGAAGACGGGCTGCCTATGCCCGCATTCCTACAAACAGGCCAATGCTTTGCTTACTGTATCCCTCAGTCGTGCCTCGAACCCATTTCCCTCACTGACCCAGTACATTTGATCTGCAATTCTCATCTTGAATTTCACTTCACATTCGCATTCCACCAGAGCAAGAAACACACACTGGGATTCAGACAGCCGCTCTATCTCGTGGGGTGTCGCCGAGGAGGCAGACACTTGTCTTGCCTTTCCCAGAGAAACTGACCTACATGGTCTCACCTCTCGTGTCACCTCCATATCTTGCGATGCTCTCGAGACCTACAGTCTCCCCCACATGACAAAAGTTGGATAGATGCTGACGTGCTCCAGCAAGGTACCTCCCCCTCCCTGCGCGGCCCTCCCGCCCAGCCCCCTTCCTCCGCGAGGAGGAGAAGAGGGAGAAGAAGAGTGAGAAGAGGGAGAAGAAGAGCGAGAAGAGCCGAGTAAGTAATCCTAGCTCTGAGGGACGCCATGTCCAACGGGGTCATGGGCAGCGCCCTCCATTGACATGGAGCTACTGATATATACTAGGCGAGAAGGAAGAGGCAGAGGGAGAAGAAGAGTATGTATTATCCTTGAAGTACGCCTGATATACTAACGTGATCATCAGAGGCTGTAAAGAAGGGTACGCCAGTGGTAACCTACGCAGGTGGTATATACTAACATAGTGTAGCCGCGAGGGACGCCGCAGCCAATCCAGTAGCATCTGGTATGTTTGTTAGCTGAAGTTCAGGAAGGTATCTATACTTACAGATGGCGATAGTGAAGGAGGAGGCCGCCGCCGCCACTACCACCACCAACACCACCGTTGCCTCAGAGGCAGACGGTGTTTTTATCAAGGTGGAGCCTGAGGCTGAGGCTGGGGTGGACGGGGGCGAGGCTGGCAACTTCAGCCTCGGCGGCTGCCCAGTCACGAGGTGAGTCGCCACACCCGCCAAGCCTATCACGTGACACTACGACTGGATGATTCGATTTCAAAATTTTCTTTTCTCCAGACGCCTCCTCTCATTCATATCTTCAACATACAAATCTCGCTCTCGAGATTCTTTCTTCCCATAACTCACACTACTCTCAACTGACATTCACGCTCTTTACAGGCGTGAAAATCCCTATTCTCAGTAAATTTCTGTGCACCACAGCAAATTCAGCAACCAAATCAACCAAATCGCAATCATGGCCGACAAAGGTCTTGAAGAAGTCCCAGAGTCTCAAATTGAGTCAAACTACGATGAGGTTACCGATTCTTTCGATGCTATGGGTCTCAAACCGGAGCTGCTCAGAGGTATGTCGCCGCACCTTACCTTCGTCTCCCCTTCCCCTTCCCCTGCCCCTCTCGACATTCTTCTAGATGCTAATTGCAGCAGGAATTTATGCGTACGGGTTTGAACGTCCTAGTGCTATCCAGCAGCGTGCAATCATGCCGGTGATCAAAGGTACGTCGTCGTCGCAAAAAATTGTGTCAAAAACTGACCGAAACCGACCAGGATCGGACGTGATCGCCCAGGCGCAATCCGGAACAGGAAAGACGGCTACTTTCAGCATCTCGTGCTTGCAAAAGATCGATCCCAACCTCAAGGCATGCCAGGCTCTGATCCTGGCGCCGACGCGTGAGCTGGCGCAGCAAATCCAAAAGGTGGTTGTCGCGATCGGAGACTTTATGAATGTGGAATGCCACGCATGCATCGGAGGAACAAATGTGCGCGAGGACATGAAGGCGCTTCAGGACGGCCCACAGGTCGTTGTCGGTACTCCTGGTCGTGTGCACGATATGATCCAGCGTCGGGTGTTGAAGACGGACAGCATGAAGATGTTCATTTTGGACGAGGCTGACGAGATGCTCTCGGTAAGTGCTTTGGCCACATTGGCGCTCGACGTCGTCGTCGCCACCACCACCATCACCACCTTGGAGATGCTAACAGATTGCAGCGCGGATTCACCGAACAAATCTACGACATCTTCCAACTCCTTCCCCAATCCACTCAGGTCGTCCTCTTGTCCGCCACGATGCCCCAAGACGTTTTGGAGGTCACGACCAAATTCATGCGCGACCCGGTCCGCATCCTCGTCAAAAAGGCCGAGTTGACATTGGAGGGTATCAAACAGTTCTACATTGCGGTGGAAAAGGAAGAGTGGAAACTCGACACGCTGTCTGATCTCTACGAGACAGTGACCATCACACAAGCCGTCATCTTCTGCAACACGAGAAGAAAGGTCGACTGGCTCACCGACAAGCTCCAGGCTCGTGACTTCACAGTCTCTGCCATGCATGGCGACATGGAGCAGGCTCAGCGTGATGTGATCATGAAGGAGTTCCGATCAGGATCCTCGCGAGTGTTGATTGCCACCGACCTTTTGGCGCGTGGTATCGATGTGCAGCAAGTCTCACTGGTCATCAACTACGATCTCCCTGCCAACCGCGAAAACTACATCCATCGTATCGGACGTGGTGGTCGATTCGGCCGAAAAGGTGTTGCCATCAACTTTGTCACCGCCGACGATGTTCGCATGATGAGAGAAATCGAACAATTCTACAGCACTCAAATCGAAGAGATGCCAATGAACGTTGCTGGTATGTTACCTCTGTCTTGATATCTACACGGAAACTAACTTTTGTCCAGACCTCATCTAATCACTCTCATCGGGCATGTGGATGGCGTTTGTTCAGATGTAGCAACGACTCGAGAAAAGTGGGATGAAGCCTGTCTCCGACTGCTTGGCTCAATGTTGTCGCTCACGAAAAAAAGTCATGTTTTTCTTATCATGAGGACGGACACTATCAGAACGTGACGGTCGAATGTTGCTTATGTGGGCAGATTTCGCAGGCGTTTCTGCTTCTTAATGCTTAGCTGACTATTATTGTTGGCTGTCGCTCAACAGATTCCAAGTGCATTCTCATGTACAACGCAGGAATGATGGTTTCTCTTTGCTGCTTTGCGATAGATAGGTAGAAAATCAAAAGGTTGATGTACCACAAAAAATGTCTGAGGGTCTTTGATGTGCAAGGGAGGAGAACTTGGCACGAGGTTTTCTTTTCTTCAGAGAAACCTCCGTCTTTCAAACGCTCAAAATGCCCGTCACATCGCTTTCAGATCGAAAGATGACGGTCAACTACGCTATCGACTTACTTAGAGCCCATCAAATCCGTCGAGAAAATGTGTTCCTACACGAGCAGCTCCAGACATGTGTCAAAGAGGTCGCAATGTTGCGTGAAGAGATACGAGATTCGACCCAACGGCAGACTGCCATCGAAAACGAGGTCAAGCCCATCAAGGTGTCCATTGTCGACCACGATACGAAAGCCTCTGCCATTTTCGAGACGCAGGAAACTCGGCTCAACGACCAGGCTCGTGAGCTACGGGCAGTGCGACAGTCGTGCAGAGCGTTGCAAACCGAGACTTCAGATATCAAGGCGTCCTATCACGACGCACAAACGGTCCAGCAGACACAAATAGCAATTGTCGAGAAGCAGACGGAAACCCTCGAGAATCTGCAAAGAGCTCTTGATTCCAAGGCAGATACCGCACTCGTCAAAGTGTTGGAAAGTCGCGTGAACAAACTCTGGAGTGATCAAAATGCTGGCATCGTTGTAATAGACTCAGTCAGCCACGTTTCAGAGACTGCAGAGCGTATGAGCCCTCTTTATGAGCTAGGTACACATCGCTCACAAGAAACTGCTGACCTCTTTGCAGATGAATCGGTCCAGGTTCGGGATTCCCTCCCTGACCGTTCTGAACCTCAGCAGGCTCGAGAGATGACACTCCCAAACGATCTCGACCTCGACGCCAATGCTCACACGATCAGCTATGCTGGTTATGAGTGCCGCGCAGCGGAGCCGTCCCTCAGAATGTTGTCACCACTCCCCATAGAGGCGTCGCGGCTCGCCGAGATCAAGACCCTCCGGCAGAGAAGATTTGACGGCTGGGACCATTACTACGACCAAGGTCAGGAACTCGTCCAAGCCTTGCCGCAGGACTTCGAAGAGACAATCATACACCATTTTGTGGAGGGACTCTATCAAACCACCCATAGAAAACAGTGTCAGCAGTGGCTTGACTCGAGTGGATGGACTTGGGCCAACGTTACCGCCTTTGGAAATCTATGCTCACAACTTCTTGCCAACGACACATCGGTGGAAACTTCGCGTCCGAGACAGATAGACGCAGGGCTTGCTGCAGTCGGTAAGTCAGGACAGCGTGTCGATGGCGTGGGCAAGGAGGCGAAAAACGGCAAAGTACCACGAGACACTGTCGATGCACCGCTGCGACGAAGCCAACGCGTGGCCCAGAAACAAAATCTCCAAACGCAGACGGAAAAACGGCACGAAGTCGAATCAAACAGAGGTCCGCCGGCTCACAGGACAAGACGGGACATCACTCAGGGATCGAGGCTCAAGACCAATCCTGGCAAGGTCCCCGATGAGGCGCAGAGACAGCGGCAGGCTGTCGACGCCACGGAACCGCGAGCGCCGCCTCAGAAATCTGCAAAGGTGACTGCAAACCCCCAGGAGACAGGCGCCGCAAAAACCACGACCTTCTCAGCAAAGCGTCGTGAAAGCCACAAGAGGAGAGCCGTCGTCAACGAAACTGATCACTCAGCAAAGCAACCGAAGCCTCGCCCGACAGCGCCTCCAAATCATCACATCTCCCCCAAACTTGTGTCATTCCGCGGACAAAATGCAGAGTTAATGGAAGAAAGCAGCAATGACGAGGGGTTTCTGCACAATGACCCCAAGCCTTCATTTCCCACGAGAGTACGTCAACGGGCAGGGCACAGAAAGAGAGGACTACCTCTGCCACCTCCACCAGAGATCCCTATTCTACCTACCACAGACGAAGAGTAGCTGGCCGAATGCAGTCACTGCGCAATACCTCTTGCACGGGTAGATGGCATGGAAACATTCAATGGCGCTGATGATTGAGGAGGCCGGGCATCCACTTTATAACTGGTCATAACTTTTTGGAAGTTTCAAGTCTCCTTGAAGATATATCCATCTTCGGACTCGTCATCCACGACATCGACATTGATCTTGGCCTCGACCACTTCAAGTCCATCCGCCTCCAGACCGCATTCCACCCTATCTCCACCTTTGAGCGGCCCGACGCCTTTCGGAGTTCCTGTCAAGATAATGTCGCCTTCTTCGAGAGCCATGACCTTGCTGATGTCGCTCAGCATCCTGGGGATATTGAACAACATCAAGTTGGAGTTATCTTTTTGCTTGACCTCGCCGTTGACCTTCAGCCACAGCAGCACATTGTGAGGATCTGGGATGCGGTCGAAGGGGATCTCGTGGCTGATAGGCAGGAAGGTATCGAAACCCTTGGCGATAGACCAGGGAAGACCCTTCTTCTTTGCTTCATCCTGTACATTTCGAGCAGTCACATCGATACCCAGGAAATAGCACTTGATGTGGTCGAGGAACCGGGAATCGTCCGCTTGCAAATTCTTCAGCGGGGTCGGTGTTTCTCCAATAACCAAGCCAAGCTCAACCTCATGGTGCAGATTCACACCGCGAGGGCGGATGATAGGACCTTTGTCTGGTAGGAGGATAGAGGATGGTGGCTTGAGGAAGAAGAAAGGCTGTGCCGGACGCGCAGATGACAACTCGGTTATATGATCACTACACCAGAGCATGTCAGTATTTTCACAAAGTTACACCGCTGAGAGGCGGGAGAGTGCATACGCATAGTTTCGCCCAATGCAGATGACCTTGCGACAATTTGCCTTGATGGAGGCCATAGAGGGCACCTTGCAATGGTGTATACCTAAGCCGCCGAGAGGGTGGTTGAAAGCAACTTACTAGTCACAAACAAGGTCTACACCATAGCCTTGAACATTGAAAACATCTGAGGTCTTCCCCTCAGTCTCCACTGTCGACCATCCGTCACTGTGGGAATTGTGTGCCTTGCATGACTGGTCAATCTGGAGGGCATCGGTAACTTTCGGACGGGCCACCAAAAGAGGGGAGATGTTGGCAAAAACATTCATCCATTGTGCTTGCAGTGCAACACCCTCACATCATTCGCCTTCCCTCGGTGTGTTCCTTTCCCATCTCTTACTTTCCTGTCCATTCCGCCGACTTTGTGCGAGTATCTTCGAGATGGTGCGCGGGTAAAGGAGATGATGGCCTCGCTGCTTTCGCCACCGCAGGTGACAGGTGACAAAACTCTGAAGGGGCGGCTAAAGCGGCAATTGGTTAAACCAGTGCTTTTCCTTCCTGTGCTTGAGTAAATATCGAACATTGCTGGACGGATGCTCATCAATCTACCATCCTCGCCCTTGTCTGCTTCTTATTCGCTTCAATTGCGGCTGCTACCCAAACCTGTAGGCCTTGAGGTCTTCAAAGTCCCCATGAGTGGTTCGTAACATGTATACTATGACACCAAGAATCTCGCCCCCCCTCCTACGAGACTGACCAGAACAATCTGAGATCTCAAAGGTCTTCCTCGTCACCTCGCAGCAAGGCTGAAGGACCGCCTCTGCAAGGGTCAAGGTCGCCTCCGCTCCGTTTTTATCAGATCATGTCGGAGCCTGCACGAACGTCACCATCAAGATCTTCTGTAATTGACGCAAAGCGACTGGACCTTATCCACATGCTAATTCAAGCTGAGTTCGGGAAGTAATATGGTTAGATCAACACGTCCATTCGGAGTGGTCAAGCTCGGTCGAGATATCCGGCGGCTTTAGTTGTACGATGGCCGTGAGGTTTTCTCTGACAATAGCATCAGCTTTGCTCGTACAACGAGCCCTCATTTCCTTACGCCGTTCGCCATCCTCGAAGTCGAGGAAAAAAAAATATTCCTCTACGAACATGCTCCAAAGTATCCTTCGATGCCGTGCTCCACGACGATGAAAGTGACGTCTGCCAATGGCATGCAGCTGTGGCCATACTTCTGTCTATTTCCCTACCCGGCAGTGTCATATACAGCCTTGAACGGAATGTGTCTACTACCTTTCTTAAACACGGTTCAGAGGGCCTGCGGGTCGAGGGAACAAAAAGGTGACAACTTGGCAGCAATCATCGGAAATCCCAAACAGGCCCGGCGGCTTACTAAATTTTTCGCAGTAAAGTCGGAGGACCTAGCTGCATTGCATTGTGCCATGGCCCAATACCGCGGTATCTGACGCAACTCGGGATTGTGGCATCGGACGATGCAGTCAAGAAATGCGCCTCTTTCCATGGCTAACCGGGGCTGTCCTATGAGAATTTGGAAAAGAGAACGACGGCGTGGATGATATTGCGGACGATGTTGTACGATTTGACATTCCAAAAATGGCGGATCCTGAAGGCAGCACGGAAGAGGGGTGCGACGCTAGGCTGAATGATCTGGGACTACGAGGCGGAACGTATCCGAGAAAAACTCCAGAAGGGTACAAGCTTGCTCAGGTCTGGTTGGTTCGCGTGCTGGCGGAGCGACATGGGTACAGCTTCAGACAGCACCACTCACAGCGCAAGCTCCAACCCCGGTCGCCTGCATGCCGGCAGGGCCGTTTCCAAACCCCTGCAAGGCAATACTCGTACTCGAAGGCGTTTCCGCAGGGGTCCTGCGGTACGGTCCCATTGAGTCTTTATGTCGACCACTATCAGACCTCGATCTGTCGCACCCGTGCCTTTACGAGGTTGCTTCGATCTCACACCTACGACAATGGAAGCATCCTTGGCCTTCGATCGATTAGGCTTACTCCTTTCCCTGTCGGGCTTCATTCGGAAGAAGACCAGAGATGCGCAAACTAGATATGCCCTGCGGTTCCCTGTCGTTACCGTGGACATGCATTATGGAACTTGTACCATGCATACCGCACAATGTCGACGCGACGAGGAAGAGGACGACCTGGTGGCACTAACCCAGATTTCCTTTGGGTCAACCGGACCCCAGACTCTGAGAGACTCTCCGCCACCCGACAAGAGAGAGAGGAACTTCGAACCATTACTAGCCATGCTCGTCAATGGCGGGCTGCACTGCGACGTCAACAGAGGCTCTACAGTGCCCAAACTGAGGCGACTCACGCGCAGAGCATCGTGGGCTGGGGAAGGCAAGGTAACCTCTCCGAGACCAGCTCTGCCGAGACATCTGCGGCTCCTTCACCTGCCGCAATGACACAGATCACAGGAAATTCAACTGATCCATTCACCTATCTCGAGTCGCCGGATGATGCGTGGTGGTCGCATAATGCGTTCAGGTACGCCGTCGAGTCGTGGCTGCCGGCAGTGTTTCGGGACTTGGACGTGCTGGACGAGGCAATATCAAGCTCTGAATCCTGTCTCGCGACCATCGATCGAATCGTCCAGGGTTGCCTTGAAAACAGGATGCACATGTTCTCGCTGCTCGCCGCAAGCACAGGATTTCTAAAGTACGTGTTGCGGCTCCAGCTTGACCGACGTGACTCGCCCGAATATTGCATGGGCAAAGCTCTTCAGCATTTGCGACACCATCTGGCCGGTGCACCACAGCCTAACGAGAGTCTCATATTTGATCTCAAGGCGTTGTCGACGTTTGAAAGATACGTGGACAATTTCGAGGGAGCTAGGACACATCTACGGATGGTTCAGCACCTTGTTCAATCAGTCGGAGGCCTTGAGATCCTGGAACCGCCCATGCGTCTGGTGTGCTGGCTGTGGGATCTGTTGGTAGCCGGCGGGACTGGGGAGAATCCCTTGATGCCTCTTACCTGGGATCCTGGCATGCTGCCACGCCAGCAAATGCGAGACGAAATACTTCCGGCTCTGGCTCAGAGCGGAATCATCCCCAGTGGCGCCGGTCTGCTTCAGTACGGATCATTGGTACAACATGAATTGTCGCCCATCCTTGTCGACACGATACAGTGGTTCCAAGTGCAGCAATTCAACCGGATCCACAATTTCAGCCGATCTCCCATTGAGCAATGGGCTACGAGAAGAGCATATGCCATCGTCCATCGACTACTTTCCATGGCACCGAGTTCTCCAGGAGACGGATTGCAGGGCTTGCTGTCGGAGTGCGTCAAGCAGAGCTTCTTGATCGTCATAGCGGACGCGGAAGCTGCGAGGAGATCCCGAGTACAGACTGAACCGCCCAGAAATCCTACTAATTACTCCTGGTCTGCTGTTGGTCGCCTTTGCCAGGCGCTCTCGGCGCTCGTGGAGTCGGAGGAAGACTGGCGGGACCAACACGAGGAAATCGTCCTTTGGATGGCGTGTCTAGGTGTCCAGGCTACATCGACAACCACGTCTGAGTCAATTGCGCAACATGAACAGACAGCGCAAGCAGCAGCGGGCCCCTCGGTGCCACCACCCAGCGAAGAGGCAAGCCCTCGAGAGTGGCTTCTCGGATTGGCAAGGCACATATTCTTCGAGCGGCGGAACCGAAATGGTGCATTGTCTTCGCATCCGCCTGCAGATGACGACCTAGTACAACTCATGAGCCGCTACCTCCATAAATGCGAACCATCTGGACGGCCAGATATCATGGGACTCGAAGAAGTGCTATCTCCGTGATTGAACCTTCGCGGCACACCACACAGACTTTCTTCAGTGAGCGTTTGATCAGCGGGACATAGCGGCCATTTGTCACCATCTCGCTGGGCTCCTCTCCTCTCCACTCCCGTCCCGCTTCGGGGCGAAGGGAGGCAACAAGGAAGATGAGGAAGGAATAGGAACCTGCCAAGCAACAATCTGCGCGATATGCAAATACCAACAATGTACGAATCCGTACCTACGTGCCTACTTAGGTAATATTCCTAAATGGAGGTATTTAACCCGATCAGGAATGGTGTGACTGCACGCCTCGTCTGTGGCTGTGTCCAATCCCTCGTCTTCGCAGATCCCTCGCTACAAGCGACGTGCGGGAGCAATTATGGATTCTGAGAACTAAACGAAACCAACCTTATCATGTACCCAACACCAAACACCGAGGATCAAGAAACCCAGAAACCGGGCAGACTAGAGAGGATCAAAATATCCTAAACAGAAAACAGAATATACCCCATCCTGTGTGATACCCGTGGCGGAGCCGCATGTACGACTAAAAAAGCCCCCCAGAAGAGTGAACTTGTTTTAATCATTTCTCTGTTCTATCCACGTCTTTTCCACCACGTCCGAGTCTAGCGCGGACCCAACAAGCAACCGAAGCAGCCAGAAAAGGAAAGTCACTGGTGGACGGGGCATGCTCGACACCTGTGGTACCTGCGATGAAGTCAACACCATGCCGCTAGTGCTCGTGGATCCATGTGTGGACGTGAACATGAACATGGACATGGACATGGTGATCGAGATCGAGATGGGACACGGAAAGACACGGACAAGGATGCTCATGATGACGACGACGACGCAAAGATAATGAAGCCTTTGGTTTTCTTTTCCCCCATGCTTGATGAGAAGACGAAAGACGCAAGATAAAAGACGCAAGACGGGAGCCACGGGCCCGCGAAAAACCACACTGGATTTGGTTCGACTTGGTTCGACTTGATTTGAATTGACTCGTATACCATCTCGGAACGAGTAAGTATGTATTACAATGTATTATGTATTATGTATTAGCTAGATAGATTGATGGATAGATTGATGATTGATGATTAATGATGTACTACTATATTGCCATGAATACTTATTACGATAGGTAAACAGATAGAATAAACGAGATAGAGAAAAGAGAAGAGAAGAGAGAAAACTGATCTTTGTGAGTGCGTTGATCGTGTGCTCACTGACCTATTCGCGAACCATCAACCGCATCGTGATCCCATCCTCGCCTCTTCTCGTTCATATCTATCTAAAGGGGGCCAACCTCCATTCCCATCGTCATCCCAACAACCAAACTCCTTTATCTCCCTCCGCTTCCGACCTAGTTCATGCCATGCCGTGACAGGTCCCGGTGAGGCCGGACAGCACGCAAGAATCCTGCGCCTCTGGCACACGTTGTTCCACCGCTGACCACGTCGTACAAGTCATCGGGCAGAAGGAAGTCTTTGCAGCAGTGGCGGTGGCAGCGAGCTTTCCCCGAAGAACCGCGTCAAGATGACCTGGCAGCGTACATGGGCTGTAGCCCTCTGGTCGTCATGCTCGACATCCGGTGTCCAAGAGCTGTTGTACGAGTCTTGCAGGGGGTTGGAAACCGCGCAGTCGCAGTGCTAGCAGTCGCAGTAGCGGCAGCGGCAGTGAGGATCGAAATGGATACCATGCGACGGTGTGCGATCTCGGGATTCACACTTGCTGAAATGGCCCGTGAGAGAGATTTTCAGGGTGGTCTAGCCAGAGAGACATTCGAGTTAAGGACTGTCCTTCTTTTTGCGCTCTAGAGACGAGGCAGCCGTTCCCTGTGACCTCATTGTACCGCTGATGGGAGTGGTGATAATGGTGACGGTGACGTTGGTGGTGGCGTTGGTCCGTCCCATCAGAACCACTCCATCTTTGACGCCAACTCGATAGTGCCAGGGAACATGCTCGTTGAGTAACGTTGTTCCTATTCTTTGAGGCCGGAGGGGAGACAAAGAAGGAAACATTATACCTGCCTCTGTGGTTGGCTTCATTTGAAAATGACTCGGCGAGCAGTCCGTCCCCATTCTTAGACCGTGAACGATGTAAGAACTGGACACTCACTCCAATGAGCACTAGATTTCGTCTTCTCGTCTGCTGGTGCTGATGGTGGTACCCGTGCCATGTGTCTGTAGCCCGAGAAAAAGCCCGTACCTCGCTAGACCCCGATTCACGGTGGAAGGTGACTTGGCATGCACCTCAGTAGAAGATGATGCTAGGGCCCCATCACAGAACCCTCTTGTGAGCGACGCGTGGACGGGTGAATGGGAAGACGAAAAACCAGCCATTGTTCTTCGCTCAAACATCGGCGGAAAAGGCGGGCGCGCAGAAAGAGAGAGCAAAATTGTTGGGCAGAGACACAAATCAAGGAGAGAGGATGGGGGAAGCGGATGAGAGGGAAGTTGGTCGTAGCGGATCTGGGCGGATCTGGACCAATCAAACCAGCTGTCAGAAGACCGCTGAGATCGTGTTGTATCGGCACGGTATTCGTTCGAGGAGTCCGGACAAGGGACGCCATAGCTATCGTCGTGGGAGTCAGGCTGAGGTGGAGACAAGGAGGCAGGGGTCAGAGGGACGAGGTGCTTGGTGGTCTGGCGTGGATTGATGGCTGGAATGAGGAGACAAGACGCCAGGAGGGTGTTTGTCGCCCAGACCTGTACGAGGTACACAGGCTGCGGAAGAGTTGAAGAAACTGCGGAACCTGCGTGCCTGCGCGGAGCAGCCAGCACGAGAAGATAAAGAGAGGGAAAGACGCAATTGGCGGGTGCAAGACACTTCGTTTTGAACGATTTGACAGCCGCAGCACTCAAGTTCCGTTCAGCTTTTGGAAACTGAGGAGAAACAAATAGACGGCACAGCCTGACCAGCCGTTCAGCCATTCAGCCAACAAATCCCCCACACCAGATGGACGCCGGATCTGCGCTTCCAGGCCGCATCCACATGCTCAAGCTTCTCCTCCTCGTCCCGTCCGTCCAACCATCGCTTCGCCGCACGCGTTACCATCGCAAGTCTGGTTGCAAGCACTATCCATCCATCACCGCATCACCACCCCCCTCCTCTCATCTCAATCTATCTCGATCAAACATCACCATGATATGCGGGTCCGCAGCCTCACCCCCCCAAACACCTTGTTGGCGACACATGCGGACTGCTCTCACTATCCTCACCGATGGTAATCGAATACACTCCCGTACGAGATTATTTCCTTGTTGCGGGGAGATCGCGACATCGAGGCTTGAGAAACATCATTTCTCACCCCTGTCTGTTCTCGAGGCCTGATGCTGCGTCAAGCGTTACTCTGGTCTATACACAGTCCCGAATCAGGATAGACGGACGTGTAAGGCTAAGAGAGGGACAACATCAGATTCCATCGACGATGCAGACAGGAGCACGAGCAAGACGCTACTTCGTACTGGATGCTCAAGATGATACATTTTTGGATAACGAGTAGATAGCGCATACTTTGGGAGGTCCACGACTGGGAGCAAATCTCCCTGACTGGCATATGCCGCCACCACAAAGGAATGCCGCTCTCGCAGTTAAAACCAGTTGCCTTGAGCAATGTATGAGATCCACCGCCATACCAAATGGATATTGCTCTCTATCACACACACGAAGTGTGCGGCAGGCCGATCAAAAGTTTAGCCTCCGAACATACGTTCGGTAGGTCCTTTCAGATGCCACATCTGGCATCACCTCTACCCTAACTCCAGCCCCCCAAATCCGCAAATGAGCAGAACGTATTGAAGATGGACGTGACGTCCAAACAGCGCTGGTGGAATTGTTGACGATGACAATATTGGTATGCACAACGAGGAGCAGACCAGGTATGTCCCTTTTCCGGGCATTGATATCGTTTACAACCCGCCCCTTTGCCTCCCAACCTGGTTGCCGGTGCCTTCGTTCATTACAAGGCTGCGTAGTCCCTTGGTACTCTGGAAGCTAGTCTGAACCGATGCGTGCTGACTGAGACGGCGAGATCTGATCCATTACAGCTGACTAACGGCCACGTGGACAGCGGGGCGAGGCTCCCTTCGGCTTGGCTTCGAATGTTTATGTTTTGCAAAGTTTTCAGTTCCAATCACTTCAGGGCGCGTTGGTTAGTGCCACAGCGACGGCTGCGCCGAATATGGCTGCTTCATGAGTCGGCTCAAGAACGATCCTTTCAGAACCAAATGTGCCTTCTGGCGATGAACCAGTGGAGATCATTTGTCGGATGAAACCCTCACAACGATCTTTGAAGCCGGGATATTTGAGTATAACGCTGCCGTTACACGCAATCGAGGTTTTGGGAGTTCCGTTCGGGGTTGTGGGGTTGACCTCGGTGTCTTTTTGTAAAGCCCAGAGAGCGTGCACGGCAACAGCGATGTAGGCGGAGGCTCGATAAGAGATTGACTCGGCCGCTTCGTGGAGGAACGAAACTTCTTTCAGTGTCGGGCTTCTTTTCAACCCAAAAGCCTTTTTGATCATCGAAATTGAGCCCCTCATACTCTTCGTCTTGTCCAGCTCAAGCTTGGCCATGATCTCGGTGTCCAAAGAATAGCTCTCGCGCAACACATCTGGCATGACGCCGCTGAACAGCTCGCCGGTTGCAACACCCTCGAGAATGATCAATCGGAACAGCTCTCCCAAGTAGCGACCAGTAGTCATGTACTCAAGAGGTTGAAAGTCTGGCCTTATGTGCTGCTGGTTCAGGATCTCGTCCCATCGCGTCTCTGGAAGAATCGACTTGCCGAACATTGACACTTCCGTGTTCGTAATGACCCGCTCGGCCTTGTCGAACCATGAATGATCCCGAATCCCGAACTTGGACTTCCCCATGCACGATGTCGGCAGATATACAGCGGCGTTTGTCCCAGTCCCCAAAATAAGCCCCATGGAGGTAGCAGGATCGAGGTAGGCTTGGGAAAGGAGGGTGGCTGAAGAATCATTGACAATGGCGTCAACACGGACCTTCAAACTCCTCCTCGCGCAGGCGGTCTCGATGAGTTGGCCCAAATCCATGCCCATGGTACCTTCATGGCAAGCAAACCCTTTCCCCATACCTTGAACCTTCCCTCCCCGGTGACTTGTTTGCTCAATAGGAAAACTCCAGGCTAAACCCAGGGGCAACGTCTGATCAGGCGACCAAGTTTCCTTCTCTTCTTCCAGCATAGCATGTATCCTACTGGCCATCCAGTCGAAGAACTCCGTCCCAGGTAGTTTACGTATTCGCTCGTCAATCTTACTGGTGGACATGTGCTTGATCACCATAGGGCCGTGTCGATTCTCTCTTCCCCGGAGTTCAATCAATGCCACCCGGAAAGTCGAGCCACCCACATCGAGAGCGATATAAGTCCCTGTCTCTTTTCCGGTCGGCAATGTCTCGCAGTACGAGGGTAGCATGCAAGCATCGCTCTCTTGGAGTTTGGCCTTGTATTGGACGCGGAGGGAGGAGGACATGGACAGCATTCGACGCATGGTACAGGGATATCTGAAGAGACGCATGATTTCGTCCTTGAGCGAGTCTAAGGAATGAAGGGTGTCCATAGTCTCGACCACCGTAACCTCAGTGTTTGGAGATTTGACCGAGACGTCCATGGTCTTGAAGGCAGAGGGAAAGAGGATCACGGCGGCCAGCCGGCGCAGAATGCTGCGGAAGAAATCGAGGAGGGTCATGGTGACGACGAAGGGAGACTCGACAGACCGGCTCCAAAAGGTTCGGGTAGTGGTCTTAATCGTCCAAGGGATAGAGTAGAATCATGATGGGCCTGATGGGAAGGTTTTGTTTGTTGTGAACACAGCCCGGATGAGGTGATGTAGTGGTGGTGAGGTGTCAAGGGTAAGGAAAACAAAGAGAATTCTGCCGTGACATGGAGTCAGAGAGGGTCAGGATCGGTAGTGTAGCAGGAGCAGCAAGCACAATGCCAGCAAGAATAGAGAGCGAAGTGGTAGTGGCCGTGGTATTGGAGATTGCTGGAATGGTAGTAGCATAACGGTTCAATTATCTGTCTGGTTCGGGGATCCGAATGGGGGGATGGGGATACGATGGGATGGTAATATGGGATGGGGGTTGACCGATGGCTCGCCCGTCAACAAAGCATGGTGCCAGTGGGAACGGGGACAGGATGTGCATTGGGCATGTATTGTGAAAAGAGGACTCGGTAGAGTTCCAGCACCACCAGGACCGTGCAGGGTAAGAGGGCGTTTGAGGGCGCAAGGTGGAATTGTTTGTATGTAACTGTAGAAGAATGTTACCGTGAGCGTGAGCTGAGCGCAACTGCGACTTGGCAATTAGGCGCTGTACGTTGCAGGCTGCGCAGGTGGTCGTGGTGTTGGTGGCAGATTACCGGACACACCTGACACGCCAGGTTACTACTCCGTACTGAGGGCCAGGCTCCAGGTTACCTTTTGCTGTGCAGGTCACAGGTGCAGGTTACATTGGTGGTATTGGATCATCTCTCTCCGCTGCCTCTTTCGCCTTCGCTTTTCAACCATGGGATTTCCCAATGTAACTCACTCATCAGAAGCCGAAAGTGAAGTCGCTTTCCCCAATCGTCCGAATCTCTGCCTCTCTCGTTGTCTCGTTGTGTCCACCTCACAGTCGTCACGCTACTCGTCGATTCTGAGCCTGCCACCATCTACACCAGCTTCACTAGAAGCTCTTTGGTGTTTGAGCAGGCCAGGTTCAATCCATATGTCTGCTTTTGCTTTCTCTGATCTGCTTACATCTCATTCACAGCAACGATTCTGCTCATCGCAAGTCTGATGCAATCGCTTGCGTTTACCCTTCGATCCTTTGAATCCTCTCCTCATTCCCATAGCAACTCCGGGCATACTGGATTAATATAGTCGACCTGGAATTATGCTAAAGAAGGGGTGCATGGTCGAAACATGGTCAATGGGGGCCAAAAGTAATCAATGAGACTGACCGGCCGATTTGAGATTGGCCTTTTTGAAATCCTTGCCCTGCAGAGTACTCGGTATGACGAGCGTCCCTCTACAATTTGGTCAATTTGGTCAAGACATCCCAATGGTCTCAGTCTGGATGGAAGAAGACGATCTGCACAATAATGCGGTGCAAGCCACTGGGTGTCAACATTGTACGACTCCTGGGTCGTGCCGGAGGTGACACAACAATGGGCGAGGAATATGCCTGCATGGTTCTGCCATCCACGGGGTCCCTATCACCATTACTATCTACATACTGTCTTTCCTGCCTCGCCCTCATCCTTCTCCGGGCCATTTTGATGGGATATCCAACGTGGTCTGGACAGCTAGGTACGGGTACTTTCTACTGCACACCCCTGTTCACCGTACGCGTTGCTCTGCCGGGGACAAGATTACCGGGTGACTCTGGCGAGATTGCGACGTCTTTGACAGGTGGGCTCGCACCTGATCGGTCGCTTGACCTTTCCAGCGCCAGAACGTGTAACCCGATTCGGCAGTATTCGAGTACAGAGTGACTTGTTCTCGAGCAGTTTGGTCCAGAACTCGACTGGAGCTGTGGGAGGGCAAAGTCCAACCTTGATATGTATGAAACCGAGAAGGTCCGGCAGACCAGTCTCTGGTCGCCCTTGACCGCCCTTTTGGTGGCTCGTCGACTGCGAATGCTCCCATGGCTAGCCATCATCCAGCATCACCAGACAAGAACAGCCGTAGGAGTGGTCGAGTACATACATATTTCAGAATCTAGGCTCGAATTGGGCAACAAATGGGCTGACGAGGGTCGAACAAGGCCACAAAGAAAGACTTGCTCCCATTGTTATCCCACCGGGATTGCCTGTCACAACTGCAGATATCCTCGTATCTTGCACGGAATGTGTCTCTTGTGGCGTTAGGAGGAGCAGCAATGTTTACAAGCACGAGGTACTCAGTACAGGTATGTCCTTCGAGTATTTGACGCCATGGAAAAGCCCCAAGCCCTAGGGCCCCATGGGTATTTCAGCCCTGAAGGTCCCCCCTAAGCTCCCCTATTCCAATAGTCTCGGCTTGTTAAAGGCCTAGTCTCCTGGGGTGTGCCCGTTACCCAGGCGTGCCGGGGCTGTTGAGGGTGATCGGCAGGGGTGTGGCTGCATATCTGTGCGCATGTGGTTCTTCCGGCTCGCCTCAATTCGCTTATTGCGATAAGGCCTCTCATCGGTTGTTCTGGGGCCCCCTGGAGACCAGAGTCCTGGGCGTCGAAGGGTCACCCATGGACTTTTGCGCAGATTTCACGTCAGATTCCCCGTCAACATCGGCTCTCGCTCGCTATCCCCTGACCATGGGCCAACTGCCGACCACAGGCTCGTCTGGTATAGACAGCTTTCTCCGAAGAGAGGGAAGGACATTCAGGAAACACGCGCTTCCACTGTTTACCTCGGGGGGCAGCTTGTTTTGTTTTGACTCCAGCCCCGGAGCGTTACGGCCAGTGGCTTCTCGCGTGCTCATGGGGTCCCTACGGTTTAGCGACGTCAACACTGGAGGCAGTCCATCCACTCAGAGAGGCTCAGGAGGGCTTTGAGGAGGACAAAGTCTCCGAAAACTCCAGGACCCGCGTGGAGCCCTTGGACGAACCAACCACCGCAGCTCATGAGCCTTGCTCTGCCTTGTTGTGCCTCGTGTCATGAGATCGAACCCTGGTCAATGTCCCCTGCCAGCCTCCCCCATGCTTCAAGCTGCTTCCCTGTTGATTTGTTTGACCTTCAAAACGCCCTCTTTTCCCTCCCCTCAAACTATAGCCCCGGTCCTGCCCGTCAGAGATTATTTGCTCCTTCTCCTCTTCCTCAAAGAGCAATGCCTGCTCCTCTCCTTGCATGTCAGACGTGTCTCTTCTATCCTCGACCAGAACATTGTGTCTCCTGTCCAGCGCATGGTCTCTGAAATAGAATCTGACCTTGTCTATATGCCAGCGACCAGGCCGACATACCGGCATCTCTCTATATAAGCACGTCAATCGCCCTTCTGACGTGCCTGCTTGACATCGGAGTCTTGATCCGCCGCGCGGGTTTCGCACCAATCTCTCAAGGCCAATGCTTCACCACTCATTTTCAGCCTTTCCCAGAATATGGAGTCGCGGTTACGAAAGCTCCTCTCGCCTCGAAGGCACAAAGGACAACGGCGGAATAATGCTGATCCCGAGCTGGATTTGCATAGCGTCCCGTACACGACAGCTCCACCACAGGGTCGACTCTCTCTCTTTAGCAAATCCGGGGGTATTACAGCAAAGGAAACCAAAATCAAT
This sequence comes from Fonsecaea nubica, assembly GCF_001646965.1. Lineage (NCBI taxonomy): Eukaryota > Fungi > Ascomycota > Eurotiomycetes > Chaetothyriales > Herpotrichiellaceae > Fonsecaea > Fonsecaea nubica. The sequence continues at coordinate 60,652 of NW_019173794.1, read as the reverse complement.
CAACCTCCAGATCGTCTCCGGTCTTTCTCCTATGAAGAGGCTGCTCCAGGAAAACCGCCAGAGCTCGGAAACCGGCCTCATCGAGGTAATGGCCCTGTCAAGCTCCAGGCAAGTCGGCGCCTGAGCTCTGGAGAGCTCCTCGTCACCGAGCAGGACTACGATCGCACACTGGAAGACATCAAACAGGGCGAGTATATTGTTGGCGGCAAGGAACGAAGGACTTCCCACACCTCGTCACAACCAAAATCGCCTACTGAGCCTCACAATTTCAGGTTCATTGCGACTGCTCCAACCTCCCCCCGAGACCAAATCTTCTTTTCAAGTCCCATCTCTCAGCCTCCGTCCGTACTCAGTGATATACCACCACCTACATCCTCCAGCTGGGCTTCAGGAACCTTTACTTACCAACACCGATCACATTCTGCCCAGGACTATCATTCTCATGACCCAAACCTCGGGTCGAACAGTCTCGGGCTCGGAATTTCCAGCCCTATACAGCCATTCGCTTCACCATATATGGCATCGACCACGTCCCTCCTCGAGCCCCACGAGGAACAGAACCCAACGATTCAGGCGCTTTGGAAGGCGGAGTATAGTCGGCTCGTCTCCATCTACGGACAAAACGGCGTGGATCGGACCATTGGAGAGCTCAACAGAGACCGAGCGGAGGCACCTAGGCCACCTCCTCTGCTTTCCACTCGCGACAACCTTTACGCGGCGTCGTCGTTATCACTGAATCAGATCAGCCAGCGGCCACCAGATTCAGTAAGACGGGGCCTTGGGATCAAGGCATCCGGATCGACGCCCAACCTCGATCTCGCCTATCTGGACGAACACTCAGACCACTCATCTCACACCAGGTATTCACACCTTTCTTCGAGCGGTGCATCGTCTTCTTTTACGGCACGGACTAGCATGGCCGAAGATCCCAACACCAGCAGAGATGAAATTCGAAAGATTGTTGATGAGATGCGCACAACATATCTCCATGCTATCGAAGCTCACACTCCTCCTCTCCGATCATTGCCTGATGCGCCAGTCAAGAAGCCTCGATCCAAGAAGCAGACGCCCTCCCTCATGTCGTATGCTTCGGTGGATGGCAGTCTAAGATCAGCAAGTCGTCAGTCGACTACCCGCACCAAATCGTGGCAGTCATCGACGACTCTTATGACCACTCCGCGGACGTCAGTGTCGTCGCCTATGATCAGATCGAAACGGACAAGCTCCGCGACGAGTCGACGGACATCCGGCCCTGCCGTAGCCGGCATCGCTACACTACCCGCCATCCAAGCAAGCCCGGCTAAATCCGCCAAATCGAACAAGGGCGAGACGAGCAAGAAGAACGACGATGTCGGCTTGAAACGCGCCGATTCGACCACATTGGGTGTCATGGCTCGAAAGCTCACGATTCTTGACGATTGCCATTCGAGTGCCTCGTCCCAGCCCACTGTTGAATCGTCCTGCACATTTTACAACTCTTCAAGATCGGATTCGGATTCGGCTTCGGAAAAGAGTCTCCCACCCCTGTCGCCCCCACTCTCGCCCGCCAAACCATCGTCAGTACAACACACCCCCGAAAAACACAAGCCAGCCATGCGCCAAGTGTCGCCTCTCTCAAAGCAGCCGTGGCAGATTGACGTCGACCAGATCCTGCCGGACGACGAACTTGAGTTGGCTCTGGACATTGACGACTTCGAAGCATTGTGCGACGGCCTGTTCAACACGCAGGCGGTGGAATCCGAACCGCAACTCAACATGCTCCAACGACGGGTCAGCGAAGAGATTGCAGATGATGATGATGACGTCCTCGGCAATCTAAATATATTGAAGATGCCACAAGCCTCGATTGACCAAATGGGACTTGGTGTGACTGGTCTCCCTCCAATGATTTGAACACGCTACCGCCTTGTCTTCAGCTGCCAAAAGAGACTGCACGAACCTGATCTTTCGTCTACGTCCAGCATCCAACACCCGGACACCTCTTTCCCTCAGTTATTTGAAGTACAACCTAACGATTTTTTCCACTGTCATGTTATACGATTCTTCCACGACTTCCAGCCTTTGTTTTATTTTCGAGGGAGGGAAATAAACGGAAAATCCGGTTTAGGAGGAGGATGGCTTTTTTATTTTGGGAGAGAAATTCACTCGATATGTCCCCGTCTGCTGGGGAGGGACTTTTTGCCTTCGCGGGACGCTGGCTCTTCTCACGCTTTGCTTTTACGAAACTTTTGTGCTATGTTTTGCTGTGTTTATTGATGTGGCACGGGAACGTCTCTTTCTTCTTCATGACGATATGCCTTGATTGTGTCTTTGTTTTCAGGGGCTTTTCTTTGGATGGGAAACTACGGAGACCAACAGTGGGCTCTTTCAAGTTCTGGGTGCAAACAGAGGCTTGGACACGGACATGGAAATGTATCTGGACCTTGGATGGAAAAGGAAAAGGGGGCCGGGTGTGCTCGACGTGATCGACCAAGAAAAAGCCCCCCCAAAATATCATGACGGACGGCATGGGTAAACAAAGGGACGGAAAAGGAGATACAAACTAGGACAAAAAAGAGGAACAAGGAAACAAAAATATGCACGAGGGCGACCTCTGGAGTGGGGGGGCACGGGTACAGGGAAAAAACCTGTTGACAATGGTGTCTGGTATGTTTCTGGTTCTGGGTCGAGTTACTTTCTATACCACTCGCGCGCGTAAAGGCCTGTTGTTTGGGTGATGCATAGTGGATGGTAGAGGGGGTCACAGAAACATAGAGCCATCCGTTGACTCGAGTGCAATGCATGTGTGCAAAGAAAGTGTGATTCATTGTTTGCCGTTGCACCCTGGCCGCCCAGGCCACAAGCTACCTGCTCTGTGCTTCACTTGCTTGACTTGGTCTGGTTCGGTTGCTTCTCGGTCTTTATATCGAAGATGCAGTAGTAGCCGCTGCCAGAGGTGGCTAGCCATCGAGCCGTATAACGCGGTTTGAAACCCAGATAAATGTACTGTCATGTATGTACGTACTGTATGTGGATGGCCAGACCAGAATACAGAGAGAACGAGAGCCAGCGAGGCCACATCGACCATGTATGTTGAAAATAGTCTCAGCGCGTCTCTGCTTTCTCTCCCTCTCTCGGTCTCCCAATGCCAATCTTCTCTCGTCATTGACCCGCTCACTCACTCACTCCACTCCATCATACATACATACATAAAAAGCTCCGTCCACCTGTTCTTCCCGGCGCCTCGATCTCCGGCAGATATCCCTCTGGCGGCACTATCTGTGTAGCATGGCGTACGTAGCAAACATGTCTTTTGTTTTGGTTTCTCTCTGTCTCTTTTCATAAATCGTTTCCTCGTTAAAAGAAAAAAAAAATTGTCTCGTCTATGCTGCGGGGGGGTATCATGTTGAAATGAGCTACTTGGCTCTTCATGCGTGGGGTATCATGTTGAAATGAGATGCTTTTTTCTCTCCTGGTCGTTCTTTTTGTATCGTTCTTCAGTTTCCTGTTTGAAGAATCGCCCTTTTTACCCTCACGCCAAATTCCTGTGGTTTTGTTGAATTAAACACGCCCGGAAAAAACTCCCGTCCTCGTCGTCAAGCTTAGGACGCATCCAAGTAGTTAGCTGAGTTGATCATGCTTTGTGTGTTAGACTAACGCCAGTATAAATAAGAACCAAAAATTCAAGGCAAATGATAAAAAAAAGGAAATCAACAGACAACGCTCAGTTGGAGAGCACGTCTGCACTGGCCTTAGAGGGAGCTTGGTGTTGCTCCCCATTTGCAAGGCCTTTCTCGACATCGCCGAGTGATGCATCGCCGTTCGGTACCTCCTTAGTCCCGTTTTCGACGGAACTGGGTACAGTGTCTTCGATGACCAAGTCGAGATCCTTGGTCTCCAGACCCTCAAACACCTTGAAGATCTCTTTGTTTTGGTGGAAATCGTTGTTCACAATGTTGACGAGGTAGCATTCGTCCATGATCTTCTCGATCAGCTTTCTGCTTCCGGATCCTGCGGGATAGCATTTGGCCCAGTCTTGTCCGAGCCGGAAGGCTTCGTCTTTCCATGCCAGGAACGAGACAGTTTCCACGATAGTTGGTTGGACAATCTCACGGTTCGGGAAGATACCCCAGGTCACGGCGTTTGGACCTTCGTCTTTTGTGTTTGTGTACAACTCGCCTTTCCGGTTCACTGCGTAGTAGGTGAGATTCTTGTCGGCGTTTAGTCGATCCATCACCGTCTTGAACATGGAGGGGAAGACAAGCAGTTCCAAGTACGCCTTCTGATACACCCAACCACCTGCAGGACCCCATCCGTAGATTGGATGCGTAGACGACGCGCCATCAACTGCTGGCTGAGAATTAATGGTCAAAAATCCATGCGTGTTTAACTGTAGCAGATCATCCTTGATGATGTCTGCCTCAGAAGAGATGGCACCTTCGCTCCATGGTAGTCGTTCCAAGTCGCCTTGCAGAAAGCGTACAAAAAGACTTGTAACGTCGCGAAGAGATCTTGGCTTTCCCCATAACTTGATGTTGGCTTCGTTTGTGCCCTTGAGCCCAATACCGTAGGCATCCAACTCCCCGAAAGCAGGAGATCTACTGTCACCCCAACGACCGTTGGGAAACTCGTCCCAGTCGGCGGTCCTGCTGATGTATGATGCATTGCGATTTCTCCAGAAGATTGGCCTGACCGTCTCGTCCCGACGATTGAATCCTAGAGACTGCCGCCAGGGTAGTGGTTTCTCCAGCCGCGTTCCGGAAGTTTCAGGCGTCAGGGACAAGTCTTCCAACACCATGCGTGTGGCTTGCGCCAAATTCATGGTGTAAAAGTGAAGGTGTTGGATACCAAAGTCCAGGATTTTCCGGCACATATCAGCGACCAGATCTTTTCCAATAGCTCTAACAGCAGCGTCGTCATTCTTGACCGGTTCCAAAGCTTCCAACCACTCAGGAGGAACGTGGCATTTCGTCCAATTGGCTCGTCTCACAAACGCAGCGTAGGTCTGAACAGGCATGATGCCAGGAAGTATAGGCACGGTGATTCCACGATCCCGACACTTCTTCACCCAGTTGAGAAAAATGTCGACATCGTAGAACATTTGTGTTATGACGAAACTAGCCCCGGCGTCAACCTTTTCCTTGAGATGGTCGATCAGCAGATCGACATCCCTTTGGTCGTCACAGCCTTCCGGGTAGCCAGCAACGCCGATATCAAAATGGTCACCGTATTTCGCCTTGATGTATTTCACCAAATCTTTTGCGTAGCGGAAACCACCATCTTTCGCCTCCCACTTTTCTTGGTCTCTGGGCGGGTCACCACGGAGTGCCAGGATATTTGTACAGCCCGTCTTGTACGCCCGGCGAAGAGCCTCGTCGACCTGATTTCGCTCCATATCCGTGCAGGTCAAATGCATGCAAGTCTCTAATCCATAGTAATTCTGAGTGGCATTGACCATCTCCGAGGTCAACTGGGAATGCCTCCCACCTGCGCCCCATGTGATGTCGATGAATGTCGGACCCAGATTGTGCATACGGTCCATTCGGTCGTACAGGTTCTGAACGCCCTGTGCCGTCTTAGGAGGGAAGAACTCGAAGGAAAAGGTCGGCTTCTTCTGCTGGTGAGCCAGCTCGAGTTTCTTGGAGACATGCATGTCGAAGGCTTGAGGGAGGAGAGGGAAAACGAGGGAAAAGCTGTAAGAAAAGCGACTGAGATAAGAGAGCGAGGAGAATCAGACAGTGTGGAAAGAGCGTTTGTTCACAGTGTCCTCTCTGCTCCTGTGTGACCGAGTTCGTGGTCACGGTGTAGGACGATGATGTCCTCCTCCAACCCGAAGTCCAACTCAACCGAAATAACGGTTGCGAGCCCACCTATCGGCCAGCTCTCGCGGCATTGAGGGTCGGATCTTCAACAAAAAGGCACGAGTCTGTCGATTGGATTGAATATAGCAGAAAAAAAGTGAGGGGAATCGAGAGGTGAAAGGGCCTAAAGTCAGTGATGAACTCACCCTTCGTAGACTTTTCGCAGCTCACCGCAACGCCCACACCCACGGCCATGCCTATGCCCATGTCCACACCCACGCCTGGGTGACGCCCACTCTCGTATCCACTTACGCACTCCGGAATCCTTTCGCGCCACGCCGAAAAACTGTTTTGGCGTGGAGGGATGAAAAAGTTTGCTCTTGGCAGGCACCGTTTCTGCAAAGCGCCAAACGCAGATCTCGCTTGTGCTGGACCGCCCGCCAGACTACTCATACATCGGTCAAGATACGCTCAAATCCTCGTCAAACCCCTCCTGAAGCAGACGACTTCTCTCACGCTGTCGCCGCAACGATGGCGACGGATACATCCTACAAGGACGCCCTCCTCACTCTGCTGTTGAAGGCCTCTGCGCTCTCCTTTGGCACCTACACCCTCAAATCTGGTCGCATATCACCATACTTCTTCAACTCTTCCCTTTTGCACACTTCGTCCCTCCTCGACGCACTTGCACGGGGGTTTGCTTCAGTGCTGACCTCGCCTCCCTTTTCCCTCCCGCTTGGTACCGAAGAGGCTGGTGCGGAAGCCGATGGCTCATTTGCCCCTCACTTTGACGTGGTCTTTGGGCCGGCGTACAAGGGGATCCCCTTGAGCGCGATCGTCACTCGCGAGCTATTCTTTGCTGGGAAGAATTTTGCGGAGGTCTCATACGCATACAACAGAAAGGAAGCAAAAGATCATGGAGAAGGGGGTATCGTCGCTGGAGCACCGCTCAAGGGCAAGCGAGTGATCATTGTTGACGATGTCATGACAGCCGGCACTGCCCTGCGAGAAGCCATTTCCATCATCAAAGCTCAGGGCGGCGTTGTGGTTGGGGTGGTCCTTCTCTTGACCAGACAAGAACGTGTCTCCGATGCAGAGTCGAGAAGTGCGATGAAGGTTGCCGAGGACGAGTTAGGAGTGCCTGTAAGGGCGGTGCTCACGTTCGAAGACTTGCTCGAAGCTATTCAAAGCGGCAAAGTCGAAGGAGCCGGACAGGAACAGCTCGAACTAATGAAGGCCTACCGGGAAAAGTATGGGAGCAAAGACTGAACCCCGGGGTGTTGTTATGGGCCACGACGCTCTCACACTTGGCTCTGATAGACCTTATGAATGGATGACTCGGGACTGGTGCATTGTCATAACAACAGATCCTTCTCAATTTAGGGCTATTGAAGACACGCTTCCTCCGGAAAACGAGGCATGTGGCATGGGTTTCCTATTTCTTCATCGGCCCGGGACTGGACTGGACTGGACTATTGCCATGTACGCCGTGACCGTGGCCCCTGTCGAACCACTCTGCGCCTGCGCCCTGGCGAATTTACAATTCATCTTTTCCCGTGCCATCATCATTCACATTCGTTGATTTCACACATCCACCGCCCACGCCGTCCTTCTCACATCCCCCGGGACAAGGCCCATCCTTGTACTGCCACTTGAACAGCGCCTCTGTCTCGTTCGCCAGCACATCCCCGATAATGCGCGTGCGGTGCGCCGCCAGCCTGCCGACGCTGCGGGAGAAGATCTCCCTCGACCGGATGATGATCTGGGGCCAACCGTGCGAGCGCAGCGTCGGGATCGACGTGGAGAAGATGTATTCGCGGAACCCGCCGTAGAGGATTGCGGACGAGCACTGTTCCAAAGGCGCCCGAGGGATTAATCCAGGTCCCACGCCACAGGTCAAAAGAGGAGTCTTATCGCAATATGAAGATTGCCCGTCTCAAAAGAAAGGATTGTGCAATTCAGAGAGAGAGACGGAGGGCAGAGATGTGACGGGCTGGGGGAATATGGAAGGATTGCTTGCTTGCTTGCTTGCTTAGTTGCTTACCATGGGACATGCCTCCGCCGTGGTATACAGGCTCAAATCACCCAGTGCTTTGATGGCGTCGGGTCCCGAGAGCTTGTACGGGCCATCCGGGTCGGTCAGGATCCGGCTGCAGTTGTTGATGGCCGCGATCTCGCCTTTCGGTGTGCGTGCTTTGTTAGCAACTGTCCCTTGTAGTTTGTATCGCCTGTTTTCATGGCACATCCACTTCGCTTTCTTCTTCACCGCCCTCGCTCTGTGAAACGTCTGGAGATCCTCAAGTAGTGGATAGACAGAAAACAAGAAGACAAAACGCGTTGGAGACAACAAAAATCCGCCCTCCGCCTCCGCCTCCTCGACAGAGCAGAGCCACAGCCCCATCACCACTGAGAGACAAAGTACAGATCCCACTCGGGCACTCACCATGCAACGTCGGGTTCCCGTCCCTCACGAGCGAATTCGCGCCAATACACACCTCCTCGCCCAGGTGGTCGATCTCGCCGGCTCCCGCACCACCCGAGCCCTTCTCGGACGCAGTGTGGTTCACGATGACAGAGCCAAAGGCCGCAAACGGACAGGGACTGCCGTCGTTGATGTCTGCTAGGGCTGCGACCGCCCGCCGCATCCAGAACGCTCGAGCCGCAAAGGGGACGGGGTCGGCGCCGAGGTCGTTACCACCACCTCCTCCAGCTATATAGCACGGGTTGGCAGGATCATGGAGATCACAACCAGAGGATACGGCAGAACTTGAGACAAAGAAGAGAGGGAGTGAACAGATGAAGAATGATAGCTGCATGATCCTGGACACTGTAGACGTGAATGATACTGGCATTCAATATGGTAGTGCTGACCTTGGCTTGACTCTGTTTACTCAACGATTGATGTCCAACTAAAGTACGATATATAAATCCGAGATAGAAGCAGAAGAACCACCTGTGAAGGTAAGAGCGCTCATGTCCGGTCAACAAATCAATCCGGCCCCTGTGCGGCGTGATACAAGATGCCCTCATCCGATTTCCCACCGATAACGCCGCCATTATTCTGAACATTCCTCAGTCAATATCTTCGACCGCCTCACCCATCTGTGCGAGGTCGAGATGCTCAACGAAACCAGCCCCTGTCACTTGCTGCACCCTCAAGCCAACACTATTCGAGGCTTTACTCATTCCCACGTTAGGACTCCACACAGGGACCAAGTCCAACAATCTCGACGTGAGCCTCGACCGCGTCTCATCGGAAAATATTGATGGTGTAGACACACTGCGCTGCATGCGGGCTTTCTGGCTTTGCAGTTTCTGCGTTCCTTTCTTGTGCTTGACAACTGCACTGGCTGGCATGGACCGTACTGCAAAGACGCTGGGCCACTCAACCACTTTCAGGGCCAATTTCTGTATCTCGTTTGCGACGTAGCCAGGCGAGACTAAGACGATCTTTTGGCGGGCGACCGGATGATCACTATACTGTTCAAGCATCCGGGCAAATCCATTGTCAAGGCAGGCAGCGACAAATATTGCGTGACAGTTCGGCGTCGAGAGATAGAGGTGGAAGTTTTCTAGAGCCGTGGACCATTAGTCGCGATGAACTTTCGGTCTTGATGATAGGTATACCTCTGATTTTGTCATCTGCCCTTTCTTTCCCCCTTCCTGCATCGAAGAAATCGAACAGAGGGATTTTCTCGGTGAACTGGACCGCAAAATCGGCCACGGCCACACCTGTATGGCTCTTTCGAGGCCGGGGTTGTCTGACGCCACCCCCAAAATTGATAAAAACGCGAGTGATAACCTTGGATGTTATCGGAATAGTTCCATTCTGATTCAGAATGTACTTGATGACTTCGTTACGGATCCTCGTCGCGGCTATGGCACCTGGGCCAGTAGCATCGGCACAAGTGGTTGTTGAAGTGCCTCCTTGTCCAATACCTTGGTTGCAGATATCGCGAGCCCACTGTTTGAGATTTCCCTAGGTTAGCGAACCACACAGTACAAGCTGACCGGATAAATGCTCACAGAGTAGGCGTCACCGTCCACTAGCACGACAACAAATGGCTGCGCTGGTAGAGGGGAATCTTGCGCGAGGGTGACCAAAGGGTCCCTGACTGTCTCGGCGTTTGTGGTACACCTCAGGTATTCTAGATCCAACTGCATATCAACCAACCTCTCCTCAAGCTTCCGTGCATGTTTAGTCATGGCCTTCAACGACGTCATCTCAGTATTGAGTCTTGCCTGCAGTTGACCAGCAAGGACAGACTCGTTTCTCAGGCTGGTTTGCAGGCTCTTCGCTTGTGCCTGAAGGGCTACGCGCTTTTCTTGCTCCTCCACCAGCAAGCGCCGCGCTTCGTCGCCTCTTGCCCGCTCAAAATCCAGCGAGCTGCGGAGCTCGTATAATTCTATGCGATATTTGTCAAATTGAAGGTTTGCTTGCGCACAAAGTTCATTGGCATATTCGAGCTGAGCTCGTAAAGCTTCCACCTTGTCTGCGAGGGTATCAAAGTCCATATCCTCAATGGGCTTCGGATCTAGGCTGGTCGTCGTTTGAACACGCTTGCTATCCCTGGCATCAGGCTTACTGATGAAAGGTGAGAGCCAGGAGAGAAGTGGCATAATGGTAGCGAATCTGGACGCTGAGGTGCAGTAAATGAGACTCGGTAGCCGTGTGTCTCAATTCGATTTCAGCGTTCAAGAAATGCCCAAATTGAAGAAAAACTTGAGCAGATTGAAGGGGGCACTTTTTCGATCGTGTGATCAAAAGAGAAAACTAAGGCGGATATGTCTTCATCCCTCCGCCGTAATCCGCAGAACGGAATGGAAACGCGCAACCTTGTGCGACATAGGTCTGATGAGTATGTATAGAAAGAATGGCCATAAAAGTGAAGGACAATTACACGTTAGCAGATGTCAACGAGGAAAAGAATGTCGCTAGATCGAAGAGATAGAGAGACAATTGAATAGGAGTGACAAGATGAAGAAGAATGAAACAGTCATAACAATCGACGACGACGAAGTCAAAGCCAGTCACGCCGCTCCTTGTTGTGAACAGGTGGGGCAAGAGCGACCGGAAGCGCGGGGATATATATAGGGCTTGGGGCGCACGTGATATCAAGAATAAAATGCAAGATGCAGTACTGTGTATTGACATCTGTATCAAGTACAACTTAGTCTCGGTGTGTGCAGCAGCAAAAGCGCGCTGACTCCGATAAGGCGGCAGAGGCGTTCTTTGCAGGGCTTGGATCCCTGCAGTACGCAACATATTCAGTCCTTGGTCATCGACCTCCCGAGAGTGATGGCTTAGAATCCTCGCCCAGTGGCGGCCATTCTCTCCAGGCTGGGCACGGCATTGAAATTGCCAACACCCATTCCTCCGTTGATGTTCCCTGACATTGCGCCCATGACGCCTGCATGGATTGGCCGGTTGCCCATGCTCGGTTGTTCTTCTAGGTCCTCATATCTCAACGTGTAAATGCGTCGGACCTTCTTCCAGAGTTTGGTGTCCCACCAGATGTAGTAGCCTTGCTCGCTCACTTTGTCGTCCAGTAATACCGGACTAGGTGACGCGTCGTCCCTGGTGAGCCATTGCTTCTCCCTCATGTGGTACCGCCACTTGCGCGCGACCAACTCTTGGGCCACCAGCATTTGTATGTAATCCCGAGGCATGGTGTAGAAGATGAAGAATAGCGTTTCGTCCACAAAGCCAGTAATCCGAGTCGACAGTGGTGCTATTTTCTTAACCGTGTAGCACTCGGGGATGGTGTACTCCGAATCCAATGGCCGCAACGGTGTCGCATTGGGTTCGGCCCATGGTCCTGGATAAGACGATAGTAAGGGTTCTTGCGAGCCCATGCTGATGCCGAGCGTTGACAGGTCCACTCCCCGCATCAAACTTCTTGCTGCTGGACTGGCATTGTCCTGTTCTGCAACGTAACCTTTCATCCCGAACTTGTCTTTTTCACTCATTCCTGCGAAGATGGACTCGTGGTCGGCTCTAGTACCAATTTCCCGATCTGCGAACATATCCCGCGGTTGCAATCCTAACGACTGGGACGGTGAATCCTGTAATTGCGTCCGTGCATCTTGTCCTAAGAATCTCTCATGACCTATGGCCGCATTGATACTCTGAGATATGGGTGACCGAGCTAAAACTCATCCGTCAGCAATCCGCGCTCTCACACTAGAGTGGCCACCATACAAATTTGTGTCTGCCCGGACGGCGAAGTAACTCTGCTGGGGTCACCTGGCGTGCTGTCCCCCTGTTGAGTTGGTTGTCGCTGCGTAAATCCAGGAGGTCCACTTGGGGCTTGACTTGTTCGTCGTACGGGCTGGGAAGAATCCGAAGAAAACTCCATTGGAGCATTCCTTGAGTAGGTATCAGTAGGGTAGAAGCCGTCTCGACTGGCATTAACCGGTTGCTGTCGAGATGAAATGTGAGTTCGCGAGGCTTGCATTTGCTGTCTCTGCGCCTGTTCGTTCTGAGGCGGCCCCGTCTGCCAGGCACTGGACCCCACACTGTGACCCTGTGATTGCAGGCTGCTGTTGTTGAGGCTGGGAAAGGAAGATGCGGATAGGTCAAGCTGAGTATTGGCCCTCGAGTTCATAGCTTGTGCCCAGCTGTCGGGTGCTACAGCGTCTCGAGCTTGTTGTGAGGGTGCGGGAAGCCCACTTTGCCCCCAAGTTGCTTGCGTTGCGTTAGGTCTTATCCTTGGGATTTGTCAACGGACATACCAGGCTTACCCCCAACCATCCTGCCGCTGCTAGCGGCCCGGCCTTGTGTGTGTTGATTCATGTTGTTCACTGTAGGAATTTGTCGTCCTTGTCCTAGAGAAGATTAGTTAGCACGTGGGCCAATGCAAGGTACAGAAAACAGCAATGTTAACGAGCTATTTAGAGAATGGTCCACTTGGACATCAGTGGTCCACGTGACCTGGTAATCGTGTCCCTGCGGATTCATTCCCAACTGTAAAGGAGGCAGAAACCCGGATCTGGGCTTCCGGAGAGAAAGAGAGCTGTATGGCTGCCGCGCTGCTAAACAGGCGTTCAGACGTCCGCAAGCAGTTGTTGATGATGCTGCGCCGAGTGAACGTCTGCATCGATAACCATGCTGTCCATGCACATATTTCAAGGAAAGCTGTAGCATAGGACTGATGCCATTGTGTGGGCTTGGTGAATCTCTCCACGATTGCGGCTATGCCCTGACTGTGCCTCTCGACTCCGTGGAGAGATTGCTTCACTCAATCGCAGCCTATTCATTCATTCATCGTTGGCCCCAACATGCACCAAAATTGGCAGGTTCTTGCCGGAAATCCATCGTAGCTTTGGCTGATAGTCCAACTGTTGGGTATTTTTTCACCGTTGAGCTCGTGCCAGGTAACACTTCATCCCGAGCCGAGTGTCCAAACCGCCCCCTCTTTCAGCCCATTCATCATCCGTAGTCCTCATTCTGACGGAGAAGTCCATTCTATAGATGGTCCTCGTTTCCCGCCCTCCATTGAGAAGAAAAGTGAACGCAGTTTGGCGGGCGAGGGAACCGGAAACCCACCTTGTCGATTCATTTCGGTCTTTGACTTGACAGTCTGGACCGACTCCAGATGCTCTCGCTCCGAGGAGAGTGATGGCTCGTTGCGCAAATCTCAGTTCGGTCGGGTGTATTGGCGTACGATTCGAGGGAATGGAGGTGAGAAAGGTGCAGTTGTTCGCCAGTTGTTGTTCACAGGGTCTCTGGAGGCTGAGGGCGCAGTTCAGATTCAACGTCCCTGGCCTTGGCGCGACACGGAGCCTCATGTGATAAACGCCGATGACACGAAGCACGAGAGATTCATTAATCGCTTCAGAGGACCTGTTTCCTGGCACTGCGATAGAAGTAAGAAGAAAGAGCTTGATGATTTTCAATAGAATAGCTTTGTCTACATTGGTCTTTTGTTATCAAATTCTCTCGGCCCCAGCATTCCGCCTGCTGTTCTGCATCTAATCATCAAGAACGCGAGCTATTAAATGCCCGCAGGTTGATCGAACCGGACTGACGCCTTCTGCACATGGTTCGTTCGAAGAAGACTATGCTCAGCCAAATAACGCCATGCTCATTGTCCGAGAAAATGATTCACAGCAACAATCCAATGGCGAGTTCGACATTACCACCTGTCTGTCTCAGCGCAGCGATCGCCTCCTCTCTTGTAAATCCCAGCTCGGTTACCTGTGCTATTGATTCTGCGGTGATTGGTCGCGATTCTCCAAAGTTGCCGGAACCTGGTTCAGGTTGAGATGAAACAGCTGTAGAGGAAGGACCTGATAACGACGGTTGATTCGCAGTGCTGGCGCTTGCCTGACCGGCCCCTGACCCTGTCTGAGCTGATCCCGCCGATGCTCCTGGCATGACAGTTCCGGTCTTTGCGCCAACTGTGCTGCCACCAGGGCCTTCAATTTTGGGCTCACTCTCCAACACATCTTCCATCATCTTCGGGATTTCGCTTTCTGGTAAGAAAGGAATCTCGTCGTTTTCAATGCGGAGACAGTTTTTCTTCAGATCGATGCACATCTGGTGCCGCTTGAGCATGTCAAGCCCTAGTAGCAGGTCTACATCTTTGCCTTCCATGACTGTGAAGCTGCTGGCGAGATTGTACTGTCCAATTTCGATTTCGGCCGAATGAACTCGACCCAATATTTGGGCGGTACCTACACCTTTTGCAATACCCCCAAATCGTTTGTCGACCAGCCGGAGGATGCCACACCGTTCGGCAGCTGACGGGGACATGATGGTCGTCTGTGCTCCTGAGTCCACGAAAGCTTTGATGGGATGGCCGTTGACGATGACATCGATATAGAGCATGGTGACCTTGCCGAATGCTATAAAAGACGAGCGTCAGGCTAGGTCAGCCTGGGAGTAGATCTCTGACTTACCTTCCGGAAACTCTTCCATTGCCTTCTGTAGGTTTTCTGTGACACGTTCTTGCCGTATCATTTCTTCAATTTTCTGTTGTGCATCAACATTGAAAGGATCCGCCTCTAGAAGCGCAATCTGCTCTTCTTTCTCTCTCTGCATCTGCTCGTTTTGCCTCAGCCTCTCTTGTAGTAGATCGTGGAATCTCTCTTGATCCTGAGCGGCAGCTGCAAGTTCGGGATCTTGTCTCCGAAAATCGGCCATGATGGCAGGGTCTCCTAATATCCGGGATCGCAATGGCTCAGAGTGGTTGAAGTTTCTAGCCCTCTGCGTTGAGGGTTGGCCACTGGATGTACCTTGAGCGGTTCGTCGTCTTGGAGGATTGGCCTGGATTGCCATCGGTATTATACCACCTTCCTGGACGTCAAACTGTGCAAGCGTTATGGAAGTGTTTGTGACTGCCATCCCATCTCTTAAGAATATTTGGGCAGATGGAGGAACCCCAATCTCAGCTTCGACGAAGGCTTTGATGTCATTCAGGGTCATATCGGGGCCCACATCGAGAGTGATGAGATCTACTGGTAGCTCTCTGTCAGAGGATACAATGGTTATGGATGTGCGCCTGCGGAAAGTCAGTCCAGAACAGCGGTGACAGTATCACCGGATGGCTTGCACCTACATGATGGTGGTTGAATCTTAAGACAAGGTGTATCAGGTGTGATGCGAGACTGGGGTGGGCTCTCAAACGCCTCTTGGAACAAGACAGGGACGAGCTGAATCCAACGCAAAGATAAGAGAAAGAATTGTCCTGTGGCACAGAAAAGGTGAAGACGTTGTAAAGAACAAAATATTGCCTTGTGGATGAGTTGCAGGATAATGAACCGCTTAGGCATATTTGCGATGACGCACCCGGGGTGGCCAGGCCGCTTCACTTGCTGTATCCAGACAAGACTTCAAGTGGAAGAGCCACTGCATCCAAGCATACTCGATACCTTGTCTGCTTGTATCAAATTGTAAGCAAACCCTTGGGCGGCATGGCGGGGTAGATGGTATGTAGCTAGGTACGTATCAAGCACAATTCCAGATCCTACCAGAGCGATATCTATTTCAGGTACGTCGTGCATACGGTATCTAGGCACCTAGGAGTCGGATGGTCCGTGCCTTGTTGATGCCAACAGATAGAATGAGGATCCTCTTATATTTCTTAATATGTTCTGGGGTACCTGGGTCCTAGCTGTAGCTTGCAGATCGGGTGTGGAGAGTTTATTATTACTTGCTCACAGGTAAAACTTACCTACCTAGGTACCTCGTACATAGATACAGAGGGCTTGTAGGGGTCTAGACAATCTTGTGCCCCCCTTGTAACCCCCACGGTGTGCCTGCATCGCCTGTATTTCCTGCTAGAGTGGGAGGAGCAAGAGAGCCACTCGCGCCCGCCAGCCCCTCGGAAGGCGCACACGGTGCCTTATTGCCCACCTGCCTTGACTGCCCTAGGGAGAGTCGCGTGCCATGTGCCATGGCAATTTCTTCGTCTCACTTCCAACTACTTGTACTGCTGAGCCAGTCGCACTACTTTTTGACACTTCAACCTCTCCATTAATCGAGTGTCTGAATCATTCTTGAGTGGTTATCGCTCTTCAGTTGCACTGGCAATCTTAACATAACGATTGTACCATTCTTCATCTAAACCCCTTGACACATCCGTGTAAGGTCAGTTAGAATTTGAATTTTCACCTCACACCATTTCTTGGAGCTTTTTCTCACTCTCCCCTCACATTTTTGTTTCGCCTGCAGTCTTATGACGGCGCGTTCTTGGAGCTTCCCAATCAAACAGCCAAGTCATCTGCCAGCCAACCGGCGCGAATTCAGTTGCTGTCCAATCCTCCCTCGAACGGCATCTCACAGTAGAAGTCGCCTGTTTATCCGGTTGATAACTGCTCTGAACCAGTAAAAATGGCGCCAAAGCAGGATCCATCGAGCCAATTAGAGAAATCGACAAAGCCAAGTTCCGCCAAGGTCGACGCCGGAAGCGGTCAGCCCTCACAAAACGAAGATGGCTTCATCGACATCCATCCCGAGGACGTGGAAATGCAAGACAGCGATTCAGATGCTGTCGCTCCACCCTCAAAACCATCGTCTGACCCTTTAGAGTTACAGCGGATTAGTCATTCAGACAAGGCTGAGGAGAATCCGGAAGAAGAAGACGAGTCTGAGGAGGACGACCGTGATTTCATGGCCAATCACCCTTTATTGAACATGCTGACTGGGCGGTTGGGGGCACGTCGACGGGGTTCTTCACACAAATGGGATCGTCTTCATCCGGAAAACCAGGCCTTGTCTATATCAAGTGTGGACGAGTGCACCTCACTTGAGGAGGCGGCTTTTCCACCAGAGGAAAGGGCAACTCGAGAAAAGGTATGGCTGAAACAAGCCTCGTCCTCATGCGAGCCATACTACCTGAAGCACTTTTTTATGCCGATACTTGGTCATTCTGCTGACCATGGCCTGTACCCAGTTTCAATACCGTCTGACCAGGTGTCCCGAGTTGAGTTTAGGGCTGTTCACCCAGCCAACTAAAGCAGAGTTGAAGGACTCGTCAACACCGCCTCAGCGACGCTTAATAGCCCATGTAGTTTCGACCAGAACTCCGGCACCTTGTGTTACTGAGGCTTCGATGGGCGTGCCCTCAAACTGGAGGACCAGGAGATCTTCGCTACCAACCAACACCGATAAGGAGCCCGTGGGCCATCAAGATATGGGTGGAACTATCTGTGTTCATTCTGTGGCAGTGGCACCCGAGTTTCAGAGAATGGGTCTGGGTTCGATCTTGATGAAATCATACATCCAACGTATGAAAGATTCCAAGATCGCAGACCGGATAGCTCTACTTGCCCACGATCATCTCGTTCCATTCTACAAAGGACTTGGATTTGAAAACATGGGACCAAGTACAGTGACATCTCATGGCGGAAATTGGAATAATATGGTGATCCTCCACATCCATACCCTATATCATACTGGGCTAACCCTGAGTCAGATACTCGAGTTTGATCATGAGGACGACGACTAGACGACGATACGCCGCTGAGAACCCACGAGATGGCAACTCTACTTGTCATCCCTCGCTGTCATTGCTCTGAACCGCTCCGGGGCTCAGATACTGAAAAGCACACGCTCGAATCAGCTGATGAACGGATGTTGTGAATAGTTGTACTTTGGCTCTTGCTAATGGCGTGCGGCAAAGTAGGCTGGGAAAGATGTCCATGAAAGCAGATGTGTAGATGACACTGACGACGCCAGATGAGATTGAATAAGAGTACCTTGGCTTGAATTGCGCATTGTCGCTGCCTAGGACGTGTTGTGGTGTATGTGTACCGACACTGACACCTCAGAGGATGAATCCTCAGTCTCATCCCTGGGGGAAATATGCTGTTAGCATGGGATTAGCATAGGATGATTCTATTTGTGTCCTGGCCTGATATTGGGGGCACATGAAAGACAGCAATGTGTCATGGCCAAGCCTTGGCTACAATCGCAGTTGATTTTTATCTAGTGACAAGAGTCCTTTGCTTCAGAAAATGCAGGGAGTTCGTTTCTCTCTCGTGATATGCATCGCTCTGGTTGTTTGACTGAAGCGGCAGAGAGGTGCGTGGATAGAGAGGCAGAAATGTGGGTTGAAAGTAAAGCCGAGGGATGAACAGGTGGGAGAGCCACAGGGCTTCACCAATGACACTGGATCTAATTGCAACTCAGTCCGCTTGTTGTTACTTCGCTTCCAAACTCCCGGTTTGTTCCTCGCCTCCATCATCGCCCGATGAGGGATGATGGATCGCAAGCCGGGCATTCCCACTGTCTGCAGGTGACGATATTGCTTCTTGAAACCCACTCCTCCTTCGGCCGTGATTCATATCTACAAGTAAATGTTCTATCTTCTCTGACATACTCCAATTTCCATACTCTGCGCCTCCTCTGTTTCACCCTCGATCGCCTGCCCAGTTTCATCTCTTCGCCGAAACCCAGGATCTTCGCTTCTTGTCTGGCTCAGCCCTGCTGCATCTCGGAAATTCCTACCGAACTTGGCCCTACCATAATAATATCCGCCTGCGCCGCCCACTGTTGAGTGTCGCTGCACGATTTCGAACCCAGCCCAGGTCGGTCAGGGTACGCTAGTCTGATCAATACGAGATACACATGGTCCTCTTGTGGAGAGCTCAAACAAAAGAGGGTTAAGAGTGCGGAGGGACCTCACGGAAGAGTGCGGGTGAAGGGCGTCTACAGTGTACAGGGACAGGCACGTCCAGGCCTATCGCAGCCTGCGTTCACCAATTCCTAATCGGTTACTGAGCATCGGGTCACTCTTTTTAAAGTCTTGTCCCTGGGTGCGTCGACAAACAGTCAACAACATTTCTGATCTACCATCCGACATCGCCAGCTCCAGAGCAAAGTCTGTAGAAACCATGCCTACCAACCGACCGTTCTTCGCCAATTTCTTCTCAGCCTTTCGAGCCCGTACGAGCCCGGCGTTCCAGGCAAAATCCAGCTCAACCTACGATGCCTTGTCGCCCGGTTCGCTTGTGGCAGCCGCACATGTTTCTACGACCACGGCAACAGTCACCTCGTCAAGTACAAGAACAATAGCCACAAAAGGTCCGGGAGAAGCCTCAACCCCCTCATCGCAGCAAGTGCAGTCCAAACCCAACTCAACAACACCTCTCCCTTTCTCGTCTAACCCAAGTTCACATCGATACGCACCACCTATGTCCAAGTCGCCAGGGACGAGTTCGCCCGGTCCTCATGGCACGCATACAACCACCAATCTATCAATGTCACCTCCCGGCACGTCCACACCGATGACAAGAGGGCGACAAAGACGTGGCAGCGACAGCTCCAATGCGTCGGGGGGCTTCATTGATGCCGTGGGTCCGGAAAAGTGGTATATCGGCGGCCGGAATGCAGCGGGCGAAGAGACCTTTTACAAACTTGGCTTGGTAACAGGTGGAACAGGAAGAAGAGTTCGCAGCTTAGACCGCTTGAGTCTTTGAATTGCCAAGGGTCAAGGCGCAGCTATCAGAGAAGAAAGCAAAGACCAGTCTGAATGGCAGAGCGAAGCTGGTCATCATCAAAGCACAAAGAGGTGATGTAATTGCCATCTACAAATTCTCAACGCTTCACAATCGACCCAACGAGGTATGATTTTGTCGACATTTCCCGCGTGCCCCGGACAACTGTGTGGTAGAAAGGAGAGCCAGAAAATATTTCATCCCCTGAATCTGGGAGAAGGCAGGCGGAGCAGGGAAATACGTTGAAGAGATGGTCAAACCACTCCCTCAAATGAGGGCGTACAGAGCAAGGCGTTAACGGCGTTAGAATTCGCATAAAAGTGCAGCGGCCATGGGCACATGGACCAAGTCCTTATGACATCGTATTTATGGCCAGGGAGGTGCACTGATCAGAGAACTGATCAGAGCTCTGATCTGTTTTGAGCATCAACTGGCATGGTACATACCTACCTACGGAGTATACGGAGTAAAGATATGCAGGTCTAGTACTGAGTACTTATGGCTCGTACCTAAATAGAACAAACAGACGACGGACTCGAGAATCTTTCGGTACCAGTTCTGCTCTCGCCTTGTATCTGGCAAGCTGGCATTTCCATAGCAAGTGTCGTCTTTCCTAAGGCTCTGGACCGGAGGGAAAAGGACTACGTCCGAGTATGCTACCCACTATGGTTACATACTAGTTTGGCACAACACAAACACCCAAATTGGCAGCGTCATCAAACACACCGTAGAAGGATCTAATGAGAATTTAACAATAATTATGATGATCATAATCATCTCCTCCGGGGAATCGATGCATGAGGAAAATCTGATTATGGCATGTTGCATGTGCAGATGGCGCAGGGAGACACGTCTCTATAACTCCCCCAATGTGGCACCTGAGGGTCACCTACC
Source organism: Fonsecaea nubica (assembly GCF_001646965.1). Classification (NCBI taxonomy): domain Eukaryota; kingdom Fungi; phylum Ascomycota; class Eurotiomycetes; order Chaetothyriales; family Herpotrichiellaceae; genus Fonsecaea; species Fonsecaea nubica. Next base: position 40,034 of record NW_019173794.1, on the reverse strand, counting down.
CTAGCAGCCTATCAAGCCTGTCTAGTACTGGTAATACTCCAGGAAATAATGACACACTTCTTACATATTTGGGGGTGGTCCAAGCGGGAAAGGGCGGCACCGTGCCTACTCGAAGGGGCCACCTCAACGCCCATGATTTGCCCCTCCCCCCCTCCCCCCCGGCCCTAGGCTCCGACTCTTCTCCGTAACCTCCGTCAGAATTCACCGCCACTCACCATCCATCCTTTGCTTCCTCACGGCCGTGTGATCATTTGACATATCGCTCCTCCCTCGACCAATACGAGGAAATCATGCTGCTGTGTGATGCTGGTGTGCTACAAACCACTTTCGCTCATTGTCTTTTTTCTGCTGGCCTCAGGCACAGAGGAATGAATGCTCAGCACCAAAATCTGACCTCCTGCATCACCCGTATTGTACTCCAGCCTCACTCGGTTATCGTCGATTGAGACCAATGCGCACCGGCAGTCAATACCTCGTCCCGAGTACCTTCAGAGATCCCTACTACTACCAATTTCACCTAACTTTCCTTCGGACCTTTTCTCCGGCCGCAGACTCCGCTTGCCCTCCAAAGGGGCTCACAGGGCCTTGGTCGGTGCCAGCCGAAGCAAACGGTCAGTGCTTGTGCATCGAGCCTAGTCCCCCTTCCAGCTTGTTTCAACTCGTATTCGGACCCTTCAACGCCACCTGCAACACGCCGCCCCATTGGACACACAAGGCGTGTCAATAGCTCTAGCGCTCGCACAGACAGTACGTTCAAGGGGGCACAGTGTGGAAATCCTGTTTGGCGGGTGCTAAAGGAAACCAATTTTTTTCTACAAAAAAACTACAGGCCTTGCAGGGGATTTGCCGCACACTTAAACAAGCGAGAAAGCCGAAAAGCCTAATAGGGAAGAATTCAAACCCAACCACGTTGTCGGAGGCTCCTAGTTGCAGCGCAGATCATGGTGCCAAAGGCCCTCTGGCGCCCCTGACGGCCGCCTAGTGGCTGCCTTGCCGGCGCTCCCCGTCTTGCGAAACCCTCACCTGGCGCAAGCCGTCGCAAAATCCGCCTCAAGTCGGATGCGAGCACAAGGACAACAGGCCCAGTTACGATTCCAACTTGACTGTCACTGCGCTTGGAGTCGGTCAAAGGGGTTGCTCTTGGGGGCCGTTACTGGCTTGTGGCACCGAGCACTGGGCCCTCGAGTCGCCCTCGATCCCAACAACTTCCCTCCGGACCAGTGTCCCTAAGCACGATGCTCAGTCATCCTTGAGCACCAGAAACCACCCGAACCCTAGGCGCGTTTTTCTTTGGGCTGATGAGGTGCTCCTTCCGAGTCTCGACAAGTCGCATCTCGTCAGTACATGAAGGCCATTGTGCCTACGCCGAATTCCGCATTGCCCTTCTCTGCATGTCGTTATTATTCATGGTAAATTCGATCCCGTGTCAAGCAGGTTCCCCCCTACCGTAGGGATCAGGTTTCATCATTTTGCCATTATTTGTAACCAGCCCTCCATCTCTGCGGTTCGAAAGTTTGGACATTCACTCTGGCTTCTGGGATCGGTCCTTTGGCCGCAAACTTAGACATGAAGTCTCCCTGACAAGCGAAGATGGTCTCTCGAAAACGCGGCGCGGAGGAACATCCTGATGGTGTCGTCAGGGCGGCGAGCAAATCATGTTTTGCCGCCCCGCTAACAAACTCTTTGACGTCGGATCACCTCAGTCCTCCTCCAAGTCCAACCTCGAGTTGTAGTTGCCAAAAACCTGCAGGCATGGAACGAATCTTCGCTATGTCGCCAACGCCGACGGTTGTCCTCGACAAAGATTTACGAATAGTCATGCTGTCGAATTCCTGGCAAAAGCAGGCTCATATCTCCCTGGACAAAGTTCGTGGCAAACCCTTTCTGGAGACGATCGGCGACTTGCTCTTACCAACAGATGCCGTCACCACCACCCAACTGATCCAGGGTGCAATCGCGAGCCGCGAGGAGCAGCGCTCTGAACCCTTACCAGGGCTCAAGGCTTCCAGCTATTGGCGGGTCCGAGTGGCGCCGATTTTTGACGAGGACGAACTCCTCTACGTAGTTGTAGAGGGTCTCGACGCTACGGAAGAGGTCGACAGGACAAAACAACACCTCGCTCAACTGTCATCGGCAGAGACATATCGCCTCTTGGTTAGCACCCTTCACGATTATGCCATCTTCATGCTTGACGCCGAGGGCTGTATAGCCACCTGGAACACCGGCGCCATGTTGCTCAAACAGTACACCCAGGAGGAAATCTTGGGGAAACACTTCTCGGCCTTTTATAGCGAAGAGGACCGAAAGGCACGGAAACCGGAAAAGGAGTTGCAAGTGGCTTTGCGAGAGGGCAAAGTGGAAGACGAAGGCTGGCGTGTCAAGAAGGACGGGTCCAGGTTTTGGGCAAATGTCATCATCTCTCCAGTCTACCGCGACGGAGTTTTGACTGGCTTTAGCAAAATCACCAGAGATTTGACGGAACGAAAGGCGGCAGAAGCGCGACTGATAGCTGCATACGAAGATGCATCCAAGATGAAGTCCGACTTCCTGGCCAATATGAGCCACGAAATCCGAACCCCGATGCATGGGATGTTGTCCGCCTTGTCGTTATTGATCGACACGGGCCTCACAAACGAACAGAAAGAGCTTGCCAACATCATCGATGAATCGGGGGCCATTCTGTTGCAGGTCATCAATGACATTCTCGACTACTCCAAGCTCAGTTCCGGTACCTTTTCACTCAACAAGGAGGTCATGAATATTGTGGAGATTGTTAATGCAGTCCGACGCTGTTTCAACATCGGATCAACCGAGAATTTGAGATTCGAAATCGACCTAGATCCTCGCCTCCCGAATTTTGTCCAGGGGGATCCTCTCCGCTATCGTCAGATCTTACAAAACCTGGTGGCAAACGCGATCAAATTCACCGACAGGGGCTATGTACGGGTCAAGGTTGCTCTTACCGACGAGGACGAAGCCTCGTATGCCATCAAAACCGAAGTGATCGACTCGGGTATCGGTGTCACTCCTGAGGCAGAGAATGTCTTGTTTACCCCGTTCACCCAGCTAGACACCTCTTCGACCAAAAGGTACAAGGGCACGGGACTCGGTCTTTCCATTTGCAAGAGTTTGGCTGAACTCATGGGCGGTGTGGTAGGTTATATGCGGAATCCAGAGCACCAGGGAAGCATCTTCTATTTCACTTCCAAAGTCAACAAATTAGAAGTCTCACCAGCTAAACCACTTCCGAAGGGCACGCTGGAAGTGGATCTCAAGAAGTTGGCGGAGACCAAGCACATCCTTCTCGTCGAAGACAACGGCATAAACCAAACAATCATGGTTCGTCTTTTGCGAAGCTTTGGCCTCGAGAAGGTGGATGTCGCCTCCGATGGTGCGGAAGGGGTCAAGTTGGTGACCCAAAAGCCTCTAGCCTACAGCCTGATCCTGATGGACATCTCTATGCCGGTAATGGATGGCGTGACCGCCACAAGGAGAATTCGAGAAGCGGGTCACGTGGTTCCTATCGTTGCCATGACTGCTAATGCGTTGAAGGGAGACGAAGAAGCATACCTCGCGGCAGGCATGAATGATTATGTCGCCAAGCCTGTGGACAGAAGACTTCTGATGGAGGCGCTAGTGAGATGGCTGAGTTGATTCATCTTTGACAGGGGTTGTGACAAGCAATGCACAACCTGGGAGATATTGAACGTGGTCTGCAAGACAAATGGACCACCATATTCGGGTCCAGCACGAATCGCAACATGCACTTCGTTGTCAAGCATGTCCAACCACATGTCGGCGGAGATCGCGCGGAAACAGCATAACGCATCACCGGCCTCAGTCAGAGACTTCGTGAGCGTCATTGTCGAGACACACTCCAGGCCCGCCGAGATGGCCTCGAATCCTGAGGCACCACCCTGGGGTCGAGGCCAGCTGAGGGAACATTGCGATTGCAGGAAACCCAGTTACGGGTATGTTATTCTCCCTCTCAAGGTTTCACACACAGAGGATCCCAAGGAGTCGGCCTGACGAGAGTTCTCCCATGAATGAAGGGTAAATGGCCAATGCGTCGTTGATTAGGTGTATCTGAGATATGACCAAGCCTGCATCTGATTTCCTCCGAATCACCCACCGCCACCGCCACCGCCAGAGCAGGTATGTACGGGAGTAAGTGTCATCGACACACGACGCTTGCTGGGGTGGACAGTGTATCATGATGCTGCGCATTCGACAAGCTTGGAATTGGCGGCCGTGGGACTGGCATAGGAGAAATTTCGACGAGTGGCACGGCAAGCACCCCCAGAAGTTCGTTTGCCTCCCTTCGCATGGCAGGGGTTCGGGACCCCCTGACTTAACAGCTGTGTGTCAACCTCGAGAAAACAGCGGAGCCTTTGCTATTTCAAGTATTTTGGGGATCTGGATCCCAGCCACACAGTGCTGTCCTTTTTTCCTCGTCAACATTTTTCCCACGCTTGCAGCTAGTCATCTCCTTGAGGATTCACCAAGAACAGCCGCCAAGCTTGAAAGGAAGATGGGTGTAGGCGAAGCGAGCGGGTTGCTTACGTTTCTCTTCGCATACTGGGTTGTCTATACACTCCACATGCACCACCAATTCCTGGCCTATCGCAGCTCGACCAGCCTCAGCCCCACGGTCTGACATGCGTCCCTCGATTGGTTCGCTGCTGCAGAATGATACTTGATGAGACAGCATACGATGTTTTTCACTCGGAGGTCTCACGACTGCCGAATCGACGGGCGGTGAGATAGAGGTCAATCGTGATCTGAAGTTACACCACCAAAACAACATGACGGTCGCCGTCGCTGTTGGAGCCATGGAAGAAGCCCGTCGCTGACTCATTCCTTACCACGGTCCGACTACGGGTGTCACCATGGGAGGGTCCTGGCAACAGGGGGGCAAGAAATAGGAATTCAAGCCCCGGCCATCTTGATTATCAAAGCCTACTGTACAGACTATTCTCAGCGTCTGTCCCGGCTTCCGGCAGCACCTCGCTTTGGTCGTCGCCAACTTTTGGCTCTCCTCATCCAGTTTACCTGTGGGATTCTGCGAATTCCACTTTCGACATGGCCCTTGTCGCTTAGAGTTAGGGTCATGCGATCCCCAGATTGTCATTTCTGCCTTTCCTTCCTGGGCGAATGGCCTATCTCTCGGACGATATCAATCGCGTTTCCCGTCATGATGGATTTCTAGCACAACATCTACCTACATGGCTTCCGACCCGCAGCGAGAGTTTCTGTTCCTGAATCAGTCTCTACCTTCCACACCCCGCTCGCAGAGGGAGAAAGAACTCCAAGATGCAGATCGTCGAGCTCATGCAGCGCGGAACTCCAGACTCAAGCGACCCATTCCGCAGGCCGAAGACGAAGCTGTCAGCTCGAGCCGTCGCTCCCCAAAGAGACTTAGCCGTCGTTCGGTTGATGACGATGTTCAACACGATGGTGACGATTCGACGCTTCCAGTTATCAGACAGAAGCTGGCGGTACGACCCAAAACTCCAGAACGTCCGCAGATCGTGCACGGGTTGCCGCTGGTACCCACGAGTTTGACCTCCACAACCTCACTGAGCCAGGCTAACTATGACCCGTTTGACACGGCCCCGGTTAGCGGGCTGCCTCCTTTCATCTACGATATCCTGGAACATTGTGAGTCGCGACCTCTGCAACCCTCGTCCGGTTTGTTCTTTGTGAAGTTGCGATGTCCCTGATCCCTCGATGGTGGTCAGTTGGGTGTCGGAAATTTCTGGTTTCTTCAGCATTGCTGATTGTCGCTCGGTATTCCAAGCCTACCGCTTCGTCTGGCCTGCAGTGCTGAACCAGGATCCGATCACCACCGAACGATATGAAGCCATGAGACGGAGGGACGCACGGGAGATTCCTTTTATTCTCCATGCACAGATTGTCAACGCAGGGGGACACAGATTACGACTGCTTCCGGCGAATGACCAGTCTCGGTCACTGGTAGCACGAGCAGTATCGTACCATGAGCGGAAGACTCTCGAGGCGGTTGCAGATATCGTCCAGAGGAATCCGATGCCGCCTTGGAAGAGTATAATTCTGGCGCTGCTTTTGGTGACATGGCCTGCTGGAACTCACGAGGAGGAGCCGTCCAGATATCCCGTTTCCCCCATGGCCAAAGCGCAGAATCTACACCTTTTCAACAACATGGAATTGACGCCCGGCAGAATCCAGCAGATCCGACGGTTTTACCGGATCCTCGAGCCACTTGGTGGTATAGATGGCTCCCCTCTGCCCGATCACTGCCATGTGTTCAGCTTGTGGGTTCCACTTTGATCCTCCTGACCCGACATACTTTGAATTGGTCTTACTGACTCCTTTGTCTCCAGTGCGGACACGTTCGTCTCGACTCGTCTCGGCGTCCGCCCTCTCTGGCCGTGGCCCAACAAGCTGCGCTACGCCTACGAAGCATTCAAGGACCTTGTGCTCGATCCCCGTGCATTCCAACTATCTCTGGTGATGGGTCGAGGCTTCTCCTGCGTGCAAAATCCCGGGCTATTACGAGCTCTAATGCTAGCATGTCGAGCGACGCTGGGCATCGACCTGTATCACCGGAAGGCCCCCACGGCACCTATAATCAGAGATATATGCACAGTCAGGAATGCCGTGCAGCATCAGCTATGCTCGCTCGATCCACCGTTGGATCTGGTGCCCTCACATGAGGACTCTCTCTACAACATGGTACGACTTGCTGCACTGATCTACAGCGATCTAGTCCTTTTCCCGCTCGGGGAATCTGTGAGCATCACGTTGCAGCTTGCGTACGACTTGCGCAAAGCGCTGGAATTATTCTTTACAGGCGAGACGCTGGAAGAACAGATGGAGCGTGAGCTCACAGTCTGGTGTCTGACAATGGGCGCCATGGCAGCGCATGGGACGGTTCACCAGGAATGGTACGTCTTGCAGCTGAGTCGGAGCTTGCGCGAGGATCGGCGACTGTTGGACTGGATTTTGTTTCAGACTCTGATGTCGCATTTCTTGTGGTGGGACTATGTGCTCCAGCCACGGTGCTGGGACGTATGGAACGAGGCGGCACAGCAGATTCAGATTCAGGTGGAATGGTCGAGTTCACCCTCTCCGTAAGATTGGAAATGCCTCAGTTCGACAGTGATCACCCATGATATAGGTAGTTGGTGCAAATGTACTCGTGGTTGGAAGGGGCCGGGTCGTACCCCTCGGGGTATGTCGCCTTCGCTTGAAGGACTTGTACCGAGTACGTCTGCATAATAATGACATCGCGGCTCGAGGGGGTGCAAGCGCAGAAACGCTCTAACTTCCTGGGACTGCGTTAGCAACGACAAGTCACAAGCATCTCAAGCATTAAAGAGCATTAGACCCAGGCCGTGAGGCCACCGATTGCCAACAGTGAATAGGCATGATAAGACCACTTGTTGATGTGTCCGGAGTGTGGCAATTTCTCATTGGGCGGGAGACCAAGGAGGTGATTGTGGATGGTGGATAATGATTTGAGAGAGTGAGACTTGTTACATTGACTGGTGGGCACGTGGGAAGGAGAAGAGTCGAGAAGGGGAGGCGTGAAGAGAAGGTGAAAGACAGCAGGGACTGCGTAGGTACTCGGTACTTACGACCCTTTCACTCTTTCACTCCCTTATGTACCGAGTACCCTGTCGACCTGTACCTACAGCAAACCACACACCAAGAGCTCTACAGCACCCTCTCAGCCTCTCTATTGCTCCGGGCATCTAGCGACCTGCTCAGTCAGTTCTCTCCTGCCACGTAAACTCATTTCTGATCCTTCTCTCTCCTATGCGTTTTGCTCTTCTACCACCCCAACCCTATCTCCAATAATACCTCTGACACGACAGCACTCTGCTTCAGACCCTTGACTTTGTTCCCGCCAGACCGTCAGATCCTACCTGTCCTGTTCCCGCCTCAAAAGACAAGCTGGCCTAGGGAAACAAGAGAGAGGAGAGGGAGGTAGAGAGGGGTGGGCCGGCGCTCTTGGACAAAGCCAAATTGCACAGACCAGGAACAGGCTTGATTGAACCCACGCTTTGGGGTCGCCCGCCATGGCTTCCGACGCCGCCAGGTCTCCAGCTGACATCCTCTCCGTCTCCCTCACCACCACTTCCCTGAACATCGTCTTCCCAGTGTGCCTACTGCTCGCCTTTCTACTGCTACGCTGGCGCCGGAAGAGTAATCCGACCCTGCCGGATCTGCCGTGGGTTGCGCGCAACGATAGGGCCTGGGTCCTGCGCAATCTGAGGACCAGGCTGTGGTGCTCTATCAATTACGAAGAGGCCTTGAGGAGGGCATATGATCAGGTAGGTTTCTAAATGTTGGGTCAGAGGGGAGCTTTATAGGTGTTGCTGTCTCTCTCCCATCATTCTCGCCGCTTCTTTATTCTTTTCCTTCTCTCAGTCATTGGCCTCTGTGGGACAGATACCAGATCAGAAAAGGGAGGAGAGAAGCAATGGCCGATGTCATCGCTGCCATTGATATCCTTTCGTGACATCCCTATCGCGCACTGTTTGTCCTTCTTCATCTGACCATACTCTCCAACACAGTATGCTCGCCACAACAAGCCGTGCATCCTCGCCACTCTCGATGGCGAGGTCGTTCTGCTCCCGCCGTCCAACACATCGTGGCTGATCGCCCAGCCTGACGACGTCCTCAGTGTCAATGGCGCCCACAAGCATATCCTACAGACCCGATATACTTTCCCCAAACCCGAGATTATGGATCCAACTGTTCACTTCGGTGTGTTTCCCCTTCTCCTTACTCTGGCATCTTTTGTCCTGGGACCTGAAACATGGCATTTTCTTCCCCGGCTGCACTGTCTTTGAACCTCGCTGACCGTTCATGCCCCTTGATAGACGTCATTAAGTCCGAGCTGACCAGGCAAGTCTTCAATGTCACGCCCGAAGTGTGCGACGAATTAGCCACAGCAGTAGATCAAATCTGGGGCAGCGAAGCTGATCCCGACTTTGAATACTACTCTGACGCCGACGGGTGGAAGACCGTGGTGCTCTTCGACAGTCTCACCAAGATTATAGCTAGAATTTCCAACAGGGTCTTTGTCGGGCTTCCACTATGTGAGTATATTCCCTTCCCGTCTGGTAAAGAGGCGGGTCAACGTGGACAGCGTGTAGAATCCAATGGCCCAAGGCAGCCTGACACAGAAGAGCATACATCGTCCCCAAGGGAGCATCGCCGTCTTCTCTAGAAGACAATTTACATCGGTAGTGTTCATTGTCCAAAATGCTAATCAAGCATGGCCTGCAGGCCGTGACGAGGAATACCTCAAGAATGCAATCGGTTTTGCAGAAGACATTGCTTTTTCTGCAACAATACTGCGACTCTTCCCAGGCATACTCCGGCCTCTTGTCTCTCTGATAGTGACATCCTCCAATCGTAAGCATACTCGCGCATACACTGAAATCCTCACGCCCGAGATTCTCCGGCGTCAGCGCCTCCAGGACGTCACCACCGCCGACTCCAAGGCAGAACACAAGGACAGCGAGACGGAGCAGCCCGAGGACACAGCAAAGAACGACTTTCTCCAATGGCTGCTGACCCGTTCGCTCACCAAATCGTATCCGTCTCCAGACGAAGCAGATCCGCAGATCATCTGTGCGCGCCTTCTGCACGTGAACTTCGCGTCCGTCCACACGACCAGTTTCATCGGCACCAATGCCTTGCTGGATATCCTTGCCGCACCACGCAACGAGCGTGTCTTGGAAACGCTGCGGCAGGAGGCTTTGGACAACATGGAGCCAGATGCCAGATCAGGACCGGCTTCGAGGATGTGGTCGCGCACGGCTATCGCCAAAATGCACTACCTCGACTCTGCCCTCCGAGAAAGCTCACGGCGCGCGAGTATCATAGGTGTTGGGGTGAACCAAAAGGTCGTTGCTCCCGGTGGCATCACGACGCCCGATGGAACACATGTGCCCGAAGGATGTATGGTCGCCACACATAGTTGGGGGTGCCATAATGACGAGACCCTTTACGAGGGAGCCGACAAATACAAGGCTTTCCGGTTCGTGGAATTGAGAGACAAAGTCTCCAGTGGACTTGGGGATGGTGATAGAGACAGAGCAGATCGAGAAAAGGAGTACCTGGACAAGGCCCACCTCTCCTTCATCGCTACATCCCCTTCATACCTTGGGTTCGGACACGGTCGGCACGCTTGTCCTGGAAGATTCTTTGCCGCGCAGGAATTGAAGCTGTTGCTCGCTTATCTCCTCTCGCGGTATGAGATTCAGATGGTCATGGAAGGGGGCCTTGGTGGGAACTGGAATGGGAAGGGCATTAGACCTGAATGTTACTGGGCGGGACCGAATCACGTCCCGCCGATGAGCGCCAAGGTGAGGGTGAGGAGACGGAAGGAATTCCAATAGTCTGGTCAGAGCGCTGTCGAAGAAAAAAGTATTTGTGTGGTGTGTGGGATGTTATAGGGTAGGGCGACCTTAATGCCTCGAAGATGGTGTCGATGGGTTAGCTGGGCGTGAAAAATGCGAGACGTACCTAGTACATATAGGCTGTTGGATAGGGATTGATCAGGCCCGCCCAGATATTGATTGACGGCCACAAAGCTGCCAGGACTCTCGCAGCCATAATTGGGTTGCCGAATAACATTAGCTTGAAGCTTGATGAGGAGGTGTTTGTGGAAGTTTGGAGATGGTCGAGCGCCACGAGTGATGGATGTAGATGAGAGCTTCCTTTCTTTCCTATGCCGAGTCACGACCGCGACTCGTCGATAGTTGTCAGTTAGTAGGAAACAAGCTCATCGTTGTCGCTTTCGAGCAAAAGCCCCAGCCATTCTCGTTGGCACCATCCACCAGCTTGTCAGTGACCCAATTCCTCTTCCTGCTGCCTCGCCCTCCAGAATCCCTTGCCATAGCTAACCACGATCTCCTCGCCCTTTGCGATCCCCCTCGCCCTCTGCTTCCCGCCGTCCTTCCGGTTGGCTTTGCCGGCACTCAGCACGAACACGCCGATCCGCCTCTCCCATCTGGCCTCGCCGCCGCGGGGGGTTGGTGGAAGCATCTCGACCCAACAGTCGCGGAACTCGGCATTGGGGCCCTCGAGTCGGATGCCGCGGTAGTCGTTGATGAAGCGCGCCTCGTTGCCACACTGCGCGGCGTCGATGGCGAGGTCCAGCTCGCGGTCGAGGCTGAGGTCGTAGTCCGATGTCGAAGCTGACTCGGACGACGACGTGTGCAGCGTGCCGAGGTAGAGGATCACGAATGACGACGGGGCCAGGGCGCGCGCCGCGAACAGCCCGTGCTGTCGGTACGCTGGGTGGGAGGGGTCGGCGACGGGCTTTATTTGGACCAGCGGGGACGGCGACGTGGGTGCTGAAGCGGGAATTACGGGGAGTGAATCAGATGGGATCGTGGTTCTTTGGAGCAGCTCCGACGATAGAGGAGACGGAATGTGGAGTTTATCGAGATAGAGAATGTCTTTGGGCCAGTTCTTGGGCAGGGTGGGCGTGGTCTGTCTGGGTGGCATTGAGGTGGCCGGCCATACAGTCATGTGCACATATACACACATGGCATCATCTTTGATATTGGTCGATTGGACCATGGAGAGGTCGAGGGGCTCGTCTAAGTTTCCCTAGCAGACTTTTGGGTCACACACAACCTACCCGGCTCGCAGGTACTTAACACTTCACCACCCGGCCTGTTAGTCTGCGTACGAGCTCTCCTTCTTTCTCATCCAAATTCCATCGCCATGGTATGGCTTGGAGAGGTATCGCTACAGCTGACAATAGATATGCACCTCGATACTTCGAGCGACCTTCCTCCTCCTTTATTTCCTCATTCACTTCTTGTTAAATATATTCATCACGGAGTGTCCTAGACGAACACCACACACGGAGCGACCTCAATGCGTGAGTCGGACGTCACAACCCCCAACCCGACTCTCCATCCTCAAAATCCTCCGAGACATCAATAACTTGTCCCGCCGCTCATCACGGTTGGGGGCGCTTTCAGCCCTCTTGTTTCAGGGTTCTTTTGCGCCAGTACTCTTTTCAATTGGCATGGACTCTCCCCTTTGAGGCTTGACATTTGTGTATCCCACATGCCGTACCTAGTCGGAGATATAGACAGGAAAGGAATGTGTTGGGTAGTGCGAGGACTGGGAGGTGGATATAGAGTACATACTGTACCTAGGTAGTTTGGTAGCAAAAGAACTGATGGTGGAAACTGGCGCCTCCTCGCTTCTTGAGGATCGCCAGAGCCTGCTGCCTACCTAGGTGCCTAGCCAGTTTTGTGTAGGCATTAGCATCATAGGAAGGTACAACGCCCGAAGCTCGCGGCTCGCGGCTCCAGTGTCAGTGCGGGGAAGCTTGAAGCTACAACCCAAGGCTGGTGACAACACCCACTCAGGCACCAGTAAGGCTCTTCCTCTCTTCCAGGAACGCCTAACAGGTGCTGCAGGTGTCACAATTCCCCGTTCCCGCCCCCCAAGTGGCACCAACTCACTTCCACTAATGCGTCGGACGGCAACCACCGCGCCACCACCAAATCTCCGCAGCCAAACGTGTTCCCTTTAACTCGACCCCATCTCACCATCTTTACTCCCTTCATGCCATTCATCCTGTGCACGACGCCGTTCCTGCCATGATGGATCGTCAATCACTGTCGAGTGGCCATGAGCGCACCAGCGAAAAGGCTCCTCTGCTACAAGATGAGGAAAGCAGGTCGCCGATTCCCGCATCCTACTGCGCTACGTGCGGTCGCCGCCTCCGGGAAGCGTTTCATTGGCGTGCCTTCGCCGCCTTCATGGTCCTCTTCGTCATATGGCTCTGTTATGCCGGCTTCGTTGTGAAGGATGACTGGCCCGATATTTTGCCTTTCTCCCTCAATAGTGAGTCTTGCTGTATGAAACTGGTTCACCGCTCCGTTTGGTTGCTGACAACGCCGAAGCAAACAGCAAAGAGCCCGAACACAAAGGGGCTGACATCTGTCTAACGCCTGCGTGTGTTCATGCCTCCTCGGAGCTGCTTTACAACTTGTCGCCCGACTATCAAACCCTTGACCCGTGCACCGACTTCGAGGAGCTGGTTTGCGGAGGTTGGAGGGAGCGTCACGATCTACGGCCCGACCAAGGCGATGCCTTTACCGGCACGATCATGAGCGAGAATTCTCAGATGCTACTCCGCCATATCCTCGAAGCTCCGTACCCCGGCTTGTCGGCGGTAAGTCCCTCGCACTGCATCAACGATCCCGGTTCTTGTGCTTATATCTGCTCCAGCATTCCTACTTCTCCCCTGCCACACTCGACAGTACCACAGGCTCGGTGGACAAGGAGAATTTCGACAAGCTCAAAGCGGCCTATGATGCTTGTTTGGATGAGGACACCATCGCGAAAGTCGGCGTTGCGCCATTGATCGAGATACTCAACGATACCGCGAAACATTTTTCATCTGGCGACCTCTCTGTCACAATTGCATTTATGCTCAAGGCTGGCATGTCGACTGTGATATCTGCTGACACGGGTGCCGACGACAAAGATCCAGATACGGTGGTGGTCTCCATCGCGGCTCCGTGGAGCATTGGTTTACCTGCACGGGAAATGTACGAAGATGAACAGCTCGTGAAGAAGTATGAAGACGTGGCTTCGAAAGTTCTCTCGGCACTCCAAGATGAGGCCTCTACCGATGCAGTCGATGCTCATGATCTGGTCGAGTTCGAAAAGCAGCTTGCGAAAGCCGCGCCGACTGCTGAAGACCGCAACGACGTGACGGTGAGCTGGAGCACTGTTTCACAACCCGAACTTACTAACGTACAGGACAGAAATACTACAACCCCATGTCTCTAGCTGATGCTGATGCTCTAACTCCACAACTGAGGCTGTCGGAAATCCTCCATAGCCTGGTACCCTCAAACTACCAATTGGAGCGAGTCATAGTCATGGCTCCAAAATACATGAAGGAGCTTAGTAAAGTGCTGGCGGATACACCAGAAAAGACTCTGCACACATACTTCATGTGGAAGGTAGTCCAGTCGTACGCCAGCTTTATTGAGGCTGACGCGGTCGCTCCTCTCAAACGATTTTCAAACGAGCTGGAGGGCAAGGTACCACGCTTCTTCTAATTAACCTTCCAGCCTTCCGATGCTGATATGGCCTAGGACCCAGATACCAAACCGGAACGATGGCGAACGTGCGTCGACCACGTCGACTTTGGAGTGGGCTGGATCCTGAGCCGCTTCTTCGTCGAAAAAGCCTTCTCGGCCAAGGCGAAAGAATTTGGCGATCAAATTGTCTCCGACATAAAGGATCAGTTCATCGAAAAGCTCAAGGTTACCGAGTGGATGGAGAAGGAAGTGATTGAGCTGGCCATTTCCAAGGTCCACAACATTGTCCAAAAAATTGGATATCCGGACAAGGTATGTGAAGTTCCGGGGCTTTTATCAAGGTGCACAATACTGATAGATCTGCAGAGCCCAAACATCATGGACCCCGCGAGTCTGAAGAAATACTACGCTCCAGTCAACATTACTTCTTCGACGTACTTCGGCAATGCTGTATCGATCATCCGTGCTGAGCTCGCTCGCGAGTGGGCGGCTCTGGGCAAGCCTGTGGATAGAAATCAATGGTTCGTGACTGCTTCTTGTCGTGGGATTGACTGCAATGTGCTGACGGTTTTTAGGGATATGACTGTTCCAACTGTGAACGCATGTATGTGCTCCCAGTGCCCTGCGTGTGTTGTTAGCATTTGACTAATCTTACAGACTACAATCCTCCCGGCAACGAAATTGTTTTCCCAGCAGGAATCATGCAGGTCAGTCAAGTAAAAGGAGCAACACTCGCATTCAACAGCTAATTGGACCAGTTTCCCGTCTTCGATGTCGATGTCCCCCAGTATCTCAGTTACGGCGCCTTCGGGTCCGTATCTGGGCACGAGCTCTCTCATGCATTCGATTCGACCGGTCGCCATTACGACCAGAACGGCAATTTCACCGACTGGTGGACGGAAAAGACGGTCGAGAACTTCAAGAAGCGGGCAGAGTGTTTCGTCGAGCAGTACTCCAACTTTACTGTACCGGGTCCTGATGACAAACCACTCCATGTCAACGGCCGACTGACCTTGGGCGAAAACATCGCGGACGCAGGTGGTCTAGCGGCAGCATTTGCGGCGTGGAAGAAGCGCGCGGCGGAGAAGCCCAACCAGGATCTTCCTGGGCTGGAGTTCTTCACACAGGAGCAGTTGTTCTTCGTCAACTACGCCAACTGGTGGTGCGGAAAGACCAGGAAGGAAACTGCCATTCAACGAATCTACCTGGATCCTCATGCACCCAAGTTTGCCAGGATTCTGGGCACCATGGCCAACTCGAGGGACTTCCGGGAGAGTTTCCAGTGTGACAAGAAAGAGCCCGTTTGTGAGTTGTGGTAGGGGGTGCGTGCATGTGAAGGTGCAGGGAAACAGGTCTGTTTTTATCGCATCCGGTAGCTGGCATTGCAATTCCAGTTGGTGGCCACGGGAATCTGGATGGATGGGAAAAAGCACATTCGGTAAAAAGACCAGGGCATCAAGACCTCCTGCGAGGATCGATTGGAGTCTTTATCTAGTGTCTGTCAGAGTATTGGTGACCGCTGGTGTCGCCATTCTTGGAGGTTATTGTGTACTCTTTCTCTATCAATGTGTGAGTCACGACTTTGGTATACGACGTATTCGGGTGAACGGGCCTAATCCTGTGTAAGGTCAAAGGAGACGTAAAGGAGACGCAAAGACATATTGAAGGTCCTTGACCTCTTCTCTCTGTTCTCCCCGCAAGTTCAATTCTCACAGGACACCAAAGACGTTCCATGCCCCAAAAATGGCCCAAAACATGTACGACAACCCGGCGTTTTTCAACGAGTACAGACAATTACCGCGATCGGTGCACGGGCTCGATGGCGCTCCAGAATGGCCTACACTGCGTCGACTGGTCGGGGATATCCAGGGGGCGCGCGTGCTCGATCTGGGGTGCGGCTTCGGCTGGTTCTGTCGGTGGGCGGTGAAGGAGGCTGCTGCGCGGTCGGCGCACGGCGTCGACATCTCAGAGAACATGCTCCGACGGGCACGAGAGATGCCGGCGGCAGAAGAGGAAAAGAGTCTGATCACCTACGAACGGTCGGATCTTGAACAGGGACTCGAGCTGGCGCCAGGGTCGTACGATTTCGTGTATAGTTCGCTCGCACTGCACTACCTGCCCACCGACGCCCTTCGGAGGTTGCTCGCACAGGTCTTTGCATGCCTCGACAACACCAGCACCATCGCCCCAGGCCGATTTGTCTTCTCGGTCGAACACCCCGTGCTCACGGCGCCGGCAGACGCGTCGTGGAGGCGCGATGAGCAGGGCCGCGTCTTCTGGCCGCTGAACCGGTACTGGGACGAGGGGCTCCGTGTGACGGACTGGCTGGCCGACGGGGTCAGGAAGTACCACCGCACCGTGGAGACGTACGTCTCGCTGTTGCTAGAGGCAGGCTTTGTGCTCGAAAGCCTCAAAGAGTCCTGGGACGGGTTGGATCTCAGGACGAAAGTGGACGAGGGCGGCGAGGCGCATCGTCCGTATTTCTTGCTCGTTGCGGTGTCGAAGCCTGTTTTCCCAGTAGTCGAGTCTTAAGGCAGGGTGGCAGGTGGGTGGCAAGATATGTACTGCGAGATCGTTAGTCAGAGTGGGTTTTCTCAAGTACATAGTTGGAGGCTAAAAGTCTGAGACAGGGAAGGGGGTCAAGGGTCGATCGACTTTGTCGACTTTGACAAATTCGTTCGAGCTTGTCGTCTGTACAAGACTCTCACATTGGTGGTGGTTGTGGTGGCTCGCCTGATGCCCATCGCCTTAGGCCGCGGAAACTCTCGCTGCGCTGCGTAAAAAGTGCCCAGTTGTGGAGGTGCGGGTGGTACGCTCGAACCAAAGAAATACGAGGGCAACAAAGAGAGTGATTAGCAGGGCGTACTCGGTATAGTTATGGGGTTGTTGTTGTGTAACTCTGTGCTCTGGGCCGGGTTGAAGGGCGTGACGGGTTGTGATCACATTGTCCACCCATCACCATCCTGCACCACCTTTGTCTCATTGACCTCTTCCTGCACCTTTGGGACAGGACCTTTGTACGTTGTCCGCACATCTTCGCTGTGACTGCTTCTACGTCCCTACAAACCACGGCAAGCCACCCTTACGACGGATTCACCATGGCCAAATCTCGCGAAGACCTCAACCAGCTCGCCCGCCAGCTCAAATCCCTCCATGTCCCTGGCCAGCCTCTGATCCTGACAAACGTCTACGATGCCTGCACCGCCTCGGTGGTGGCCGGCCTCCCTTCGACCAAGGCCGTGGCGAGCGCCTCTTTTGCCATCGCCGCCAGCATGGGCATCGTGAATGAAGACACCATGTCGCTCGACGACAATCTGGCTGGGGTTCGCCGGGTGGCTACTGGTCTACGCAACGCCGGCAAGGCCGACACGTTGCCGCTGACGGCAGATTTACAGGACGGGTATGCGGATCCGGGAGACTCGATCCGACAGGCCATCGAGATTGGAGTCGTCGGCTGCAACATCGAGGACGTCGACAACAGCTCCCAACCTCCGAAGCTGAGACCCCTCGACGAAGCAAAGAGCCGGATCGAGGCGGCCGTTCGAGCGGCCAGGGAGGCAGGGGTCCCCGATTTCGTGGTCAATGCCCGCACCGACGTCCTGGGGTTCGACGGGACGATTGACGACGTGGTGGAGCGTGGGCGCGCCTATCTTGACGCGGGTGCTACAACCGTGTTTGTCTGGGGCGTGAGGAAGAAGGTCATCAGCGAAGACGAGGTCAGGGACATGGCCAACAGACTGGACGGCAAACTGGCCGTGCTTGCGCAGGGCTGTACCATTGAAGCCTTGAAACGGGCTGGTGTCAGCCGCATCTCCGTGGGGCCTACACTGTTGTTGAGGGCGCTCAAGTTCATTGAGAATGAGGCTACAGCTATCCTGGAAGTGAACCAGTGGTCCATGAGTACATAATCGAGGGCTTCAGAAACCAGTGGCCAGAACCTTTTGCTGTTGTAGAGCAAGTCCTCGACTCATTCGGCCATCTCTCTTTTCTTTGCTACTCAATTCCTCGGGCCACAACGATATACCAACTACTTTTCGACAACTTTCCTTTTTTCGCTATTGCTCGACTGCCAGCTTACCCCAGTATATTCAGGCTCCTCGGAAATCCCTGCCCCTCAGAGTGGATTCTTGGGTTCGGACACGCATTGGGCGGCGTCCCGCCATTCGCTGGGGACACGGCATCTATACGAGGCACATCGCTTGGGCCCAGCTTGGCTCGAGGCGGGCTGCTCCAGAGGGCCAATCACTCTCCAACTACAGCTGACTCAGGAAGTCAAGTTGTAGGGGACAACAAATGTGGCAATGGTACCTTGCGAGTGTGTGCAGGAAAAAACAAGGAGTGGTATTCAAGATATGACCATCCCGACGACGACGACGTTCAGCATGAGAGAACACAAGTCAACTTCCACCTCCCAAGGAAGTTATATACCATTCTCGTCAGTGCATCTCTTGGGAGAATGCTACTGACAGTATTACCTTTTGGCGACAGAGGTGACGAGTATTTCCATTTACACCTCAGATCTATAACAACCCAAGCGACACAACTGCCAACTTGTGGCCTGCAAAATGCCAAAAGTCAGAGTCTTCTTTGTGAATTGCCACCCAAAACGCCCACAAAAAGATCGCGCTCTGGACGATGTCGAGCGAAGGGCTCACGCTGCGCGAGAAACACACAGGAAGAGGGAGGCACAGCGGAACAGCAACCAGTCTTCGCGAGTCACAACGCCATCTCCCACCAGTGAGACGATCCTACACAGGGCAGACCCCTTTGATGCGGCATCTGTTAGAATCGACAATGCCGTGGCGGGCCTCCTGCACTACTACGTCTACTTTTATCATCCCACACTGTGGCCGAACGAGATGACGGTCCTTCGTCAGGGTGTATACACGTTTCAAAGCGCCGTCAACCGCATCATGCGGACAGTTGTCGAGGACAGCCTCACCATGTACTGTCTCCTTAGCGCCTCTGCCAGTCGACTCCAGTTCATTGACCGCCTCCCTTCCACGGCGGTGGCTGGGAAAGACGACTACTACATGCGCAACGCGCTCCGGTTACTGCGCTCCCGCATCGAAACGCAGCCCATTCAGACCTACGAGCAACTGAGACAGTTGCTGATCTGCATCGTGTTTCTGACCTCGGCCGAGTGTTACCGAGACGACGTCGCGGCGGCGACAACCCACCTACAGGCTGCTGTCGACCTGCTGGAACGAAATGGCGGGCTCATGTCCATCCACGACGAGAATTTGCGGGGTCAGCTCGCCATGAGTGATCTGTATCTCGCCTGCATCCGGCTCAAGCCTTGTCTATTTGAATGCGACTACGATCCAGGTCCCGCCAGTGCTCTTTGTCTGGGGGATCACGAGCTATCGCCCGTCCAGTCTGAGAACAGCGCCAGCTTCCTGCTGGACAGGGACACATCGATAGTACCTCTGGCGTTGAGGACCGTGATCGAGCAGCTAGTCGAGTCCCACGATGTCAAGAGTCGCCTACAGACCTCGTCCATGTCTCCGTCCCGCGCCCTGCAGGTCACCCACTGGATCACCACGCGCAACATGGCCATCCGAAACAGGCTGTTGGCACTGACGACTCACGACCCCCGGGCCCACGCGCTGAGGACCGCCATCATCATGTGGACCCTGCTCGCGATGAACGTGACGGGCCGCGCAAAGACCGTCAAGGTCATGGCGCCAATGCTGAAGGACATCCTCACACAAATACCCACCACGTCCCCCGGCTGGGTCGGCGCCCAGGACATCAGGCTGTGGATTCTGATCGTAGGCTTCTCGTGCGCCGACGAGGGGAGCCCCGTGGCCGAGTGGTTCGCCGCGCAGTGTTGTGCCTTTGCCAGGAGCTGGAGCTGGTCGTTGGGACCGACGAACTCGTCGCTGTGTCGTCTTGACGAGGGCCTTGTTACAGAGCGTCTCGAAACGTTTCAACGACGAGGCTTCTTCTACGACGCGCATGTGCAGAGCCCGCGGACGCGGAAACTCGCCCGTGCAATTTCTGCTAGTATTTCGGGTTGAATTGCTCTAGCAGGGTGGTTTTGTAAGATTGTCTTTATACGAGATCGGACGGAGAGAGAGCTAGAAAGCTAGCTAGAAAGCCAGCTACATAATCCTGCGAAAATAAACTGGTTTGTCGGGAAGAAAAAAAGGACCCCAGATACCTACTTACCTGGCTAGTCACTTTGGGCACACGAGACAACTATATATCTGTGTTGTATGTGTTGTACTGTATATAGTATACATCTGAGATATATCGGCGATCAGCGACCATGGTATCTTTCTATTTTTGTCTGTCTGTCTGTTAAATTCCTCTGTTCGCTCTGCTGCACTTCATTTCACTTCGTGATCTGATCTCATCTGGGATGTAGTGATTGATTTGTTCGTCAAAGTCCGAACCAAACGAACAAACATCGATTCCTTCTATTGCTCCCATCTAGGCTAGGTATGCTCCAGAGTTCTTTGCCACATTCACACACACACACACACACACACTTTCTCTCTCCAAAGAAAGAAAAGGCTAGAAAAGAAAGTCGTATAACCCCACGTCTGGTGTAGTTGGAGAGTAGTAAAAGCTCTTTTGACCGTTGAAAACAGTGCCAGTGCCGATGCCAATGCCACACACACACACATGCACATGCACACATACTCTCTAGGTGCCCTTGTCATAAAACCCCCAGCAGTCCAAAAAATGCACCTTTGGCTTTCTCTTGACCCCTGTAAAACAGACCAAAATCGGGACCAGTCACACGCAAAGGCGGCCATCAACTTGACGTCCGGTCAATCTTGAATTTCACGTCCACGTCACCCTGGCCGAATGGGATGGGATTCGAGTCTGCGTCAAATAGCGTCCTCTCGAAAAACCGGACGTTGTTGTCTTGGTCGGCAAGCACAATCGTCTGCTTTTGCGTCCCGTAGAGCCCACTGACGCCCAGCGGTCGAGCTCGAAACGGCGGGTTGATTGACGGCGAGTGGCGCCGCACCGGTGTGTGGTGTCCTACAATGTTGACTTTCTCGTTGACTTTGGCAGCGGCAATCTCGTCGTCTTCTAGGTGATGATCCGTGTCCTTTCGTCCCAAGGTCGGCACGTAGATGGTGTGTCTGAGGGAGGGAATATACGTTTCCAGGCCGGATCCTTCAGGTTCGCCGTTCCGCGGAAGAGTTTCGTGGCTGAGCAGGTCCAGAAACCGCGATATCAGCTCGTCTTCGCCTTCTTGGTTTTCGATGCTCTGCCGGATCGTGTTCAACATGAGTTCTTCGCCCAGGGTGACCTTTTTCCATGATCGGTCCAAGAAGTGGGCGTTACTCAGGCCGACAGTGTGCACCACATCCCCCGCGATCCACGGTACTTGGCTTTGGTCTTCTGCACGGTTGGAGATGACGGCAAGCTTCTCACCTATGTGACCGCACACGAGACTGAAGCCGCCGGCGTCTTTGGCGACGCCGGTGTTGACAACTTCCTTGACAAACTCCTCAACGGGACCGACATCTTCAGACAAGAACTTTTTGATGATGGCGCCGCGGCTGACGGCCGTGGGAGGCGGTGTAACGTCTTCTTTGAAGTTGGTGAGCACAGCGACCTTGCCTGTTCTCGTCACTCCCAGCCATGTCCCGTGGATGTCGCGGAGCATATCCCGGCCTCCAAGAACATGGGTGTGGGGATCTGGCCACCATCCAGCAACATCGGTCGGTCGATTCAGATACTCGTCGCGGTTGTCGATCAGAATTAGTCGATAGGAAGGATGTGCCGTGGATATTATTGCGATGCACATTTTGAAAATGGGTGAGTTCTTTGCTTTGAAGGAAAATGTGGCGCTTTGGCGACGAAATTGACCGGAAGATGCAGGAGGAAAGCAAACGAACCGAGTTTATATACAAACTGTGGAGAGGCGATGGATCTTTCCGATTGGCATCACACCACTCACACTTAAAACCCCGGAATCTGGTAGCAAGACTCACGAAAACGTCGACGTTGTCTGAAGCAGATGGCAAATCTTTGCGCTGGTTGTTGTGGAAAGACCTCGATGCCACGTAGTTTCAGGGGGGGCGGCCTCCAGCAAATGAAAAACGACGACCGCTCAACGAGGACAATCAATCATTTGACGAGATCGTCGCCGGGTACCGAGGCGAGAAGTTTAAAGGCCTGATGCAGGGACCAGTAGGAAGAGGCGAGTGGATGGTCAACTGATGCTGTTTTCTCCAGTAGGAAGCGAGGCGTGTGTCGAGTTGTGTGGTTATGCAACAAGACTCTCGGTTCTGTTTCAGGTGTAACTCGGATCGCCAGCCTCGAACCGCGTCGATTTTCCCTGCAAACACCAAATGTCAAAGGTACCGAGGAATGATGGGTTGGTGTCGCCGTCGGAAAAAATATCAAACCTGCACATGACGTCCGAAAAGGTCCACCGTATTGGATATCCCAACTGCCGACTACGGCCGAGCATTTATCCCAACTGCCCCGCACCTTATCGATAAGAGACGAGGCTGGGTTTCGGATCAGCAGGGCTGAGCTGCCCGCATGTGGAGTCGGCGCAGCCTCATCCTCTCACTTGCTCCTCCGTCAGGCACACCGACTTTGGCACTTTGGCTTTCCTCAAACCCGCCGTTCCGGACATCTGTTGTCTGGAAAACTCAAAGAAAAAGCCACCTTATACTGCATGCTGTATCTAACTTGGCTGCCTGGTGGGTGTCCCAGATACTTTTAAACTCCTTCCTCAACTACCTGAGTTCAAGCCATTGATCCTCCAGCATTGGCCTTCAGTCACTCCTCCAAGTCACCATGTTTGGGATCATAGCAGACCTCATAGCGTGAGTACACCAGCAGTGGACTTCCCACTTAGACCCTGTAAACTCACTGCTCTTCTTATGCAGCTCCGTCACCACCATCCTCCTCCCAGCCTACCTCTCCTACAAAGCGTTGCGTACAAATGACCCGGCTCAAACGCACCCGTGGTTGATATACTTCACCATTCTGTCCCTCACCCTTTTATTCGAGTCCTGGACCTTGTTCATCATAGGCTGGATCCCGTTCTACTCATGGCTCCGCCTCATCTTCCTCCTCTACCTCGTCCTCCCTCAGACTCAGGGCGCCAAGGTCCTCTACCTCGACTATTTGGAGCCGTACATCGTCCACCATGAACGCCAGATTGACCAGTTCATTGGTGAAACCCACGACAAGCTGCAACAGATGGGATTGGGTTACATGAATATAGCAATTGAATGGGCACGAGAGAAGATCTTGGGCCAGAAGAGTCCACAACAGCACGCTGGCCAGCAACAAGCAGCCGGAGTAGGAGGTTACGCAAGCTATGCGTCAGACCTCCTTTCGCGCTTTGCTATGCCTGGCGCAAGGACCAACACCCCTACTCAACCCGGTGCAACGTCTGCGGGGGTGTACAGCATGGTATCTAGTTTCGCTGCGGGTCTGGCTTCTCCATCCAACCCCTCTCAAGGAACATATCGTTCTGCAGCTGCTGAAGCCGCCTCAATCTCCATCCCCCCGAACCTCTTCCAGTTCGAGAACATCCCCGGTCAGTCCACGGCCGAGAAGTCTTCATTCATCACTGCACAACGTGACAGGTTATTGGGCCTGGTAAGGATGCTGGACAGCGAGCAGCAGAACTTGGACCTCGCATACGGCGCTGCTCCGGGCGACGGCAATGGGCGGGGAGGGAACGGCGGACATAGTAAGCGACCCTCAAGCTCAGGATCTGGGTTGGCCATGGGCGGTGGATTGAAGACCAAGTCGCGAAGTGAGCAATCGTTTGAAAATGTCGACTACGACGAAGCCACAGGAGGCTCAAACACGCCAGCAGATCCTCATGATCGTCGGCGAACCAGCGGTGGCGATGGTGCTGGTGGAGGCTGGATCCCCGCTGGTGTCAGTGGGTGGTTTTCGGGCAGTGGCCCCGGTGGCGGCCCTGGAGGCGACGCCCACTATGACCGGAGCGAGCGGGACATGGAGAGGGAGAGGATGCGAGATTCAGGCCCTGAGTCAACGTCGCCATCCGCAAGAGCATCCCGAGGATGGACCGCGGCGAGGGATATCACAGACGAGATCTCACGTGGTATGAGCAGTGGCGTGGACTCGTTGATGGGGGACCCCGAACGACGCAGATGAAGCAGCTCGCACCCAAAAAGGCGCTGCGCGCAAGAGAGGGAAATTTGTTCCATCACGGCACAGCATAGGTCAGGGCAGGACAGGTTAGGACAGCATAGGAAAGGCTGGCACAGTACAGAGCAGGAAGCCGTTGCTTGCCAAGCGTCTCGTTTCTTATCGCATGGTCAGCAAGTACTACTCCTTCTGACCAGGAACGCAGGGTCATGGGACGGGCGGCCACTGTCCCGTTACACGCAGACTGGTCCTTGTAAATGGAATGATTATTTATACAAGTACTCGCACACCTACAGATTCTACACCGTCTCGGTACAGCGTGTTGGAGTCCAACATCATCGCTATAACGCTATAACGTGACACCACAGACATTACGCCAGGCGTAGAACTACTAACTGGACCGATCAGCCAGTTAGACTCGGTCAGAGAGTGTAGACGTAGACGTAGAAGAAGGAGCACGAGAAGGAAAAGGAGAAGTAGAGATAGAATAGCTGTGCGGTATCATTTACATCTTTCTTCCATATACAGGTGCGTCACACTTGTTGTTGCTGTACTTGTACTTGTATATCTCGTGCTCCAAGAAATGCATACAAACACACACATGCACACACATAATACATATGGCGGGTGGGTTGATGGTTACACCAATGGCACCCTCCCTCTTCCCATCCTTCTCCCTCTCTTGATGGCTTGTCCCCAAGTCAGTCACACACCAATCGTGACTCGGATCAATATACCTACTTCCCTACCCAAGTGGCTGGATAGGTAGCTAGAGATATACTCCCAGAATATGCATCCGCAAAACCATTGTACAGGCTGGTCAAATATATGCCAGTCCACGAAACCCCATCGGAGAGACCCCGTATATAGATAAGAGGGACAGGCCTGGCTCCCAAAAATCGCTCATGAAATCGAAGCACTCGGCTGAATGCGGTATTCGCGGTTCATTGGCGCCTTACATTCCTCCTCTTCGTCTTTGCAAAAAGGTGGACAAAAAATTCATAGTCATCGCATCACCACGTTGTGCGTACCAAAAAAAAAAAAAGGACCAAACTTTTTAAAAACGGTGCTGGGGTGCAAAACCATGCGACTCATCCACACCATCTCGATCATCGAGTCATTATACTGGCGTCCAGAGCCTGTAAATAACATTCGTAACTGTTCATTCGGTCGTGGCATCACGCCTTTCAGTTCGGATTCGGAATCTTTCTCGGAACCTCCTGGCTAGACCAGACCGCTCTTCATCGTTTGTCGGACGGTTGGATCGCAGAGTCTCCTGCCGTAACCGCCTCAGCGCTGCAATGCGCTCGTCTCGAGACCCGGACGCCAGGTGTCGAAGGTTGGAGACGGTTTCCCTTCGTCCCCCTCGTTGGGGACTGCCGTTGGTGTCGGCGGGCCTAGCAGGAGGGAGTGGCGGTGGGAATTGGCCATCCTGGTCCGCTGTGGCGGTCGAACCTCTCCGTTCCTCTCCTTCAATCTCTTGAGTCTGCGGTCTCAGATCGATTCGACACAGCGGACACGTTCCGCTGACATTGAGAAGCCATGGGTCAATGCAGTCAGGATGGAATTTGTGGTTACACGGCAATACACGCACTTCCTCTCCCTTCTTGAAATCCTCGGTACATATCGAACAGCCCAGTTGACCTTCTGCATCGGTGCCGTCTGGGTTGTTGGTGGCGATCACTGCTGCCGCTCGGTCGCTGCTGGATTCGGAAGTGACAACCTCTCCAGCCACGGCTTTGTTGTTTGAATCCGGATGGTGGCCATCGCCCCCGGGGGTATTTCCAGCATTCATTTCAATGTCTGATCCTTCCGTTGGTTTGGCAGCGGGAAGGTCTTGATGATCACCGAACTTGACGATCGGGAGGGTCTCGAGCATGGCACGTGCAATACCCTTTGCGCGACTCTGTCTCCCTCTGCCCGCGATGTTTCGAGGCCCGTACCTTTCAGGATGTCTGTGCGCCCGGATGGCACCGGTGACAATAATGACAACGAAGAGAGCGGTGATAATGCCGGTAATCGAATACAAAATGATCATGGCAACTGCAGTTGTCGGGGATTGGCCAATGCCACCGTTCCCGTTGAACCCAGGCGCAGAGGAATTGGTGTAAGACGTCAGATCTGGGAGGATCGTGGCTGTGCCGGAGCTTTCTTGTGTCAGGTCCAGCCTCGCCAACCTGGATGCGGTGGCGCTGTCGGTGGTGGTCAAGATTCCTCCGATTGTCGGGAGCCCGTCCAGGCCTGTCGCAATGCAATGGTCGCTTGTCTCGCTGTATAGGATGACGATGTTCGCCCTTGGTGAGTTCACCACAATGCGAAAGACTTCGCTGGCATCCAAGTTGTTAGGATAATCTTCTGGATCGCAGGAAATATAGGAAAACTGATCCACGTCTGCAATGTCGTTGGCGTTGGAGGCATCGATATTGACCAGATGTCCTTGCACTCGAATTTGCACAAAACCTTGATGTGACATTTGCGCATAAGGACCCAATGGTGCCATCTGTATCTCAGGCAGATCGGCAAACTCGGTGCCATTCAGGATGAATCTAGGGGAGGACGAGAAGGGAAGGAGATCGTGTGTGGTGTTGGACGGTGCAATAGTCTGAGCCGCTGTTCTCGAGCACAAGAAGGTCAGCGCTGTGGCGAAGATGGCCAGCCATCTCTGAAATCCCCGAGCGACAACCATGTTTGTTGTATATGGTGCTACCGCCGTCTCTTCGTGCTCCAAAGCAATGACCCTCGTCCGGCTCTTCGCAGAAACCCCACCTTCTGATCAAATTATACAGGTGTTGGTTCGGCGAGGTGCGTCCAGGTTGGACACGATATCGGGACACGAAGGCTTATTACTGAGCAGGCAGGACGCGGAGTGTATTATATCGAGCACAGAGTTGAGCAGTGTGCCATGACACCCTTCGTTGGCAATTCAGAGGCAGAGAGGTTAGCGGCCGGGCGATGCTGCTTACATCCGTCAACGAAGGATCAACGCAGAGAACGGGTGATGGGCGGATAGTCGCTGGTTCGCAGCGCAAAGGAGACAGGGATGATTTGGAAGCACTATTGGGGCTGTGTTGGAAGGACTGGCTACCGCAACAGTTTCGTGTTTGAGAACTTGTCACAGAAGTTGTTTAATGTCCTGGTCGGCGATCGAGGCAGCCCTCCAAAGGTGCAGGTGATCGGAACGCCGGGATACGTGGAGTGATCCACACAGAACCTTGGGCGGTCCAAGACGTTGGTGGCCTCGATTGATTGGTTTGGGATATCGTATACCACAGCACACAACCCGTCCAGCTTGGATACGAGGTGATGGGGATATCCGGCGGTTATCCTAGGATTTCCACCAGCGTTGATGACGAGGAAAAAGAAAATTTCCCTCTGTTGCAGGCAAGGGTGTTTCTCAGTCCTGTCCTGTGATTGATCCCCCTTTTACCTGCGTGAATATTGCGTGTCAAGGTCGGGCGGCAGGCAGGGCGTCAGAAGATGCGGACGGCACTCGTACGAGTATGTGTGAAGCAGGGGGATGGGAGCCCTTGAGACGGGCTGCGACAAGCACAACCACAGCTCCCCATGCTGACCTGAAGGGAGAAGGAGAGGGTGGTGGAGCTTGTCGCAGCTGGCGTGAGGGGTTGGTGGAAACCGACCGAGGGGCGACAAGCACGTCGAAGTAGAGGGGCCGGAATAGGTGTTCTGCCGAGGCCGGGTTCTCGTTAAGCCAACACCTAACAAATGCCGGTTTGGGGCCCAAGGTGCCCATCGTGTCGCCTATCAACCTCGCAAGCCGGGGCACTCACTAGGTAGAACTAGACCACGGGCTAATCACCCACTGGTGCCTCTAGGCAAGTCATGACGCGTATTCGCAACCATCATCTCAATCCTCAACTCGCCTCGCCACGCCCGCCCATTGCTACCATCCCGTAATTCTGCAAGTCGATGAGCACCACAAAACAAGACTTTGCCCTTCCTCAAAGGGCTTAAATAGCGGCACGCGACAGATCGACCTGGGCTGGCCGCGTATTCATCTGCGTCTCTCTCTGTTCAGTGACCATGTTACTAATAATACCCCAGATGATCATCACCTACCTAGATCCCTGGCGTTAGACTACCAGAAGCACGAGTCCGCCATGTCTCAAACTGGCCCAGCAGCCTTGTGCAGAGCAGGAGGAGGAGTATAAATTCGAGCCGGTCACAATCCGGAGGAAATAATACCTCAGACACAATGCACACGGAACTCTGGCCATTGTTCTCCAACAGTGACACAACCTACAGGACAAGACCCGCGCTGATGCAGGTACTTGACTACCCCGCCAAGGTCGTCAACAATGTCATCGGATCATTCACAGCTACAGTCTTTCGGTGCATCCTTGCTCACCCTCTCTGTGTGGCCTCAGGCACACGTTGCGGGAAGAAGGGTGAGACGCCACTCCTCATCCCCAAGCCGACATCCTGCTGTTTCTCGTTCTGGCAGAAAAATCACCCATGAATCAATGCGAAATGCATAATACCGCCGAAGGATTCTGCCTCTCTGGATATTATCTGACCGGAAACGCGGTCAATGTCTGCTACCCGCCCGGCACATCAGGATAATCGAGAATCGGAAACCAAAGGTGACATTCTCCCCAGAGCGAACTGGCAGGTTCGTTATGGGGGAATGTGGCTCGGCACGTGCTGGATCATCCATGATCTCCCAAGTGTTTGTGGGCTTATTCATGGTTGCCGGTTCGAGAGACCGTGATGTTTGTTGATCCTTGTAGGAGCAGTCCCTCGATGCGCCTCTCCGTCAATCGGAACGGGCGGCAAACAACTCATGTCTGGCCGTGTCATTGAAGATTCCTCTATCTCCTCGTGGAAAGTGATGCATTTGGGATGGAAAGTATGAGCGACCTGATGGATAGTATACAGCATGGCGAATGCACCCATACCCCCCTGTCTCCTGAAAGCGCGCCATCGCCATCCATTGTGGCCGAAAGCTTTACAAGTGGTGTTACAGTACATCGAAATTGAAAGGGGTCCTGAGTTGACAATTCAAGCAGCATGGGGAGGAAAGTGATGATCGGAGAACGTCTCAGTAACTCTAAGAGCTGGCAGATTGGATGAGCAAAGGTTACTGTATTACCACAAAGGGGATATCTAACCGAACAACATCCAAGTAAGTCTGGGGCTGAGCTGACTCCAGATCCAACAGTCAACATACACCTGGCCACGATCACTGTTGATTTCGTCGCTAAGATTCAAGCTTACGGGCCTTCAACGTCAGCAAACCTCCATTTTTGGCAGAGCTCAGAAATCACCGTCCTGATTATGATGTACCAGATTCTCGCGGCAGATCTCGCATCATTATTTGGCCCCAGCCCTGGGGATCCTCCCGTTTTACACGAGTACAGGCACTTCCCTCCTGGTGAATCTCAGCTCAAATGGGCAATGCTTCCTTCGAACAACCATAAAAGGACTGCTCTGTACACTTAGTATGTGTTTGGTGCTTCCGTTCACGAAAGCAGAAATGTACAGGCTTGATATCGACCTGATCTGGCTACCATCCAGCCACCGAAAGCCTCGTCGCTGCTCTTGAACATCATTGCAAGGCGGTCCATAGCTGCTGGTTTCCAGTCTCCAACCTCCTTCCAATCCTACGACATACATTATACATATGAGAACCACTTGGGCCCCTATTC
Source organism: Fonsecaea nubica (assembly GCF_001646965.1). NCBI lineage: Eukaryota > Fungi > Ascomycota > Eurotiomycetes > Chaetothyriales > Herpotrichiellaceae > Fonsecaea > Fonsecaea nubica. The sequence goes on along the minus strand of NW_019173794.1, from coordinate 10,171 downwards.
CTGGATTCCTGAAGCTCAAGATGCTTAGTTGACGTCCTTCTTAGGCTTTAGAGCTGTCCAATCACCATACTTTGGAGAGTAGAAATATAGATCTGCGCCACGAGGATCTGTCACCAAGTTTAGACGCTGCACAACTGACCCTGAATATGGCTAGGCTCAACTCGACCATTTCTCTCTAGGGCGATATCATCTGGGATCTAAAAAGGGTTTCCAACAGGTACCTCCCGCATGGTCCCTCGTAGGATGATCCTTTCCTGCACAATTGAGATCGGCTCCTCTCACAATCGGTCGGCACTTTGTCTTCCTTCGCATACTCTCACCTACTACGGCTGGAGTTTGGTCTCTTCATCTCTGTGTTGCAATATGTTCTGTTACGCGCGAACAAGAAGATGGTTGTATGGAGAGTCCCTCACCGTCCTTTGTAAGTCCTCCATAGCTTATGACCAAGGCGTGATGACACGGCTTCCGAACCCCTGCGGGCCTCGTCTTCTAGAGCATCATGTATGTATGTATTTCCCGATTCAGTACGCCTGGGTTTCCACCAGATATTCAGACAAGATCTATCAAAAGGACGCCTCAGCCACTCCATCAACCCAGTCTAGCATTCTATCACTTCAGTCCTTCCTGTCTATTTTGTGGCATTCCGAGGAACAAGTTCCGCCGCCACCACCTCTTGTGTCTGCACTGTAGATGCTGTAAAGTGCAAATCATGCGTGCGGTCGGCGGGTTGATACAGGCCTGAAGGGAAAAATAGATTATCGATCTTCCTCAAGACTTGACATCTCCAGAAAATTAACCGTCGTGCGACTTGATCTTCCTCGATGAGGGCCGGAGTCTGAAGAGATTCTCTGTGCTGTTTTCTTCCATCTTTCTTCCTTGCTCTGCCTCTCCTGCCTCCCATGGTAGTTTCTGTCTGTCTTGGATTGCGCTGTCGAAGTTGAAAAGCGCTAACACCACGTCGGGACAACCCGGTTCAGATACTTGATGAATTTCCAGAGCCCGACGGCGCTTTCGGTGTTCCCTGCCGGATCGGTCACTCGCTCTGGGAAGGCAATGCCGGCCCCCCACGCGTGCGGGACGGCGTGGCCGTTGCCGTCCAAAAGCGCGCCGTTGGTCGGGTCGTAGCTGATGATACCCTCGAGGGCCGTGCCGTCGACGGAGAGCCGGGGCAGCGGGTCTCTCGTGTAACCGATGGCCTCGACGACATGCGTGCACGAGTCCAAGTGAGGGGTCATTGATGCGTCGCGGACGTCTGGGCAGTCGACCTTGGTGAGGAACTTGCGCACCGGCGACCCTGGCAGTTTATCGTCTTCCAAGTGCGCGCGGGCAAAGTCTGCCGAGGCGCCTTTGAGGCCGGTGTTGTCGCGCAGGATCCAACCGTCCATCTCGACGGCGTAGGTCATGGGGCTGCGGACGAACCACTTGATGTGAAGATGCGGGTGGGTGCTTGTTGCCAATTCGTACAGGTTCATGATGGCGACGATGGCGCTGTGAGATGTGCCTATCACTCCAACAACCGGTCTTGCACCCGTCGTTGGCAGACTGGCTCGTAGAGCCTGTCGGTCCAGGACGACGTCGAGGTCAAGTATGGTCGGCGACGAACAAGGTAGCGGTATCGTCGTGGGCGATGAGCCTGTGCACATGATGACGTTTCGGGACAAGATCTTTTGGGTTGGCCCCTGGTTCGTTGGGTCGAGATCCATTGACCAAGAGGCTGATGAGGTTTGGAAGTCCGCTCGAGACAAGTTTCCGACGTGTGTCTCAACGTTGGCATGTCTGCGCAGGCCGGTGGTCAACATTGTTAACATGTCTGCCGCATATTGGAGACGGCAGCCTCGGTTCTGATCGAGGGTTTCGAGGACAGTGACAGCGTGTGGCTTTGGTGTCGAAGCCACAATCTGACGGAACGGCTCGAAAGCGTCGGCATACTGTCGGAACAGAGATGTTTTGGTGTTGCTACAAGAGTCAGAAGAGTTCATCTGCCAATCTTGAGCAGTGGGAAGTCTTGGAGTCTCTCATACATACCTCGATACATCCCTATATTTCTTTGATATTCGTCCCCCCGAGAAGTCTGGATCTACCCATCCGATCCTAAAGGTTTGGTGAAAGTGGAGGAGCGCGCCAACCGTCGCGACACCTGCACCTCCTGCGCCAACGACCACCGCGTCGAAGACTTTCTTTGGCACACCCCTTGACATTGTGTGCTGGTGGATGCGAGCACCCTACAAGTAGATCAGCAGCCCATTGCAAGAATAAGCTGTCGACTAAAATATCGGTGGTAAGAAAGTCGGAGTTTCCCCGGTCAATATCCGACACGCCACTAGCCTCCTTTTGGGGAGTCGATTTGCTGTACTTCTACATAATATGCCCTTCACAAGGTACCGAGTATGTATGTGCATTTCGCATAGATTCGAAACATGAGTCCAGATACCTCTATACCGGCGTTGATATGCGCTCAGCATGTTGGAACGGGACAGGATCAACAAGCAAGTTTGAAACGTACAAGAAGCAATGTTTGAGCACCGAGGCCGACGAGGCTGTGTCGTGCATAGGCCAATTACGTCACGATATATCATCTAAACAATGTTTGGACTGTGGCATGCGGGAGACTCTTTTCACCACTGAAGCCGTCAACCAACCTTTCCTGCGCACCAAGTCTATATCATACATCTTATTCCCTCAGGACCTAACTATCAAACCCCATCGACCATGGCACCCTCTCGGGGCAAGGCGTCGATCGCCTCGGCTATAGACGAGGGGGACACTGCTGTTCAACAACAATCCAACTCTGCCTTGATTTCCGCCAAACGCAACCTGAACTACCTCATCTCGCCAACTGCCACCACAGCCGAGAAGCCTGCTCGATTTCGAACGCGCGCACTGCTCCGCTCAGTCCGATATGTAGGGCAGTTCATCATCTGGCGCCTGGTACGCTGGGCAAAATATGTGGCAGTTGGAGCCTTGGTGGCCGCAGTGGGAGCGACTGCGGTTGGCGGCATGGTGTCCGGAGTGGCTTGGATAGCTGCTCCCCCTACAATTGGAGCAAGTGTTATTGCAGCGGGTGTTTGGGGAGTGGGCAGGTTTGCAGCCCGCAGGCTACATAAGAGATGGAAGAATAGTGGAGGCGATATGGGAGAGGAAGTCAGGGAGCGGGCTGAGGATCAAGCTGGAGGGATAAGGCAAGAGGGCTCGTATGGGTTGGATGTTGGGCCGAGAGCAGTCCCTTGGTGATGCACAGGTGATACAGAACATGGCTGAAGGCACCCACTATATTATCTGCTCGTCTGAAGGGGTAGTTGAATCCACGTTGAATTCCCAGACGCCAAATCTCCATGAAACGCATACGTCTTCACACCGGAAAACAATGAGATCATGACAGGTGACAGCATGTCAATTTTGGAATCTCTTCTTGTTGAATTCTCATCTGCGGGAGAAGGCCTCCTTCCCAACAGTTTGACATGGTCCTGTAATTCACATGCTCGGAACAAGGACATGATCGTCTCCAGAAATCATATGATAGAGTCAGCATCCCAAAACACCCTGTCGTCGAGTACAAGCCAATGATATATCACTCATTCTGTCCCGGGAATGGTGGTCGGATAAGAGGAGAGAAGCCTGGGGGTGGAAAAGCAATACGAAATACGGGGGCCGAAACGAAGAGCGAGACCCCAACCGTTCTCAAAGAAGTGTCCCTGGTCTCCTGTTGGCCCCTGGTGGCTCCCCTGGTGGCTCCCCTGGTGCCTCGGAGCAACAGACCCGAGATCTGACCTGCTCCTTCAGCCTCCAGTCTAAAATTCGGTTGGGCCGAGGTCACTCATTTGAGGAATGGTCGCGCCTCCTGCTATAACCCGTACAGAAAGCAGCATTCTAGGCGTCAACAGGGCTGAAAGCCAGTGTCTGACCGGTTGTCTCTGTGAAACCACTCTCGTTGCCTCTGTTCCTCGTACTCCGTTCACTTTGTAGCTATTCTTACCAAGTCCGTCCGACCGGAAAATGCAGACCACGGTGTTATGTTGGGGAAACCCAGTCAAAATTCTCCTAGCGTCAAGGATCTGGGCTTCTAGCGGGCTTCTAGCGCAAGGCACCGAAGGCGATCCACCAATCATATCGCTGTCGGAGGAGGCTGCCGGCCGAGACTAGTGACGTTGCTCTTCCCCAACAAAAATCACAAAACCCTGCAGCATCTTTTTCGCAACCGGGAAGCTGCGCTGCGTTGCCGCTTCCCAACTCCAGCCTTTTGGGAATCGTCAGCCAACCTTGGAACCCATCGAGACCGCCTCATGAGACCAGGAAAATCTCTGTCCGAAGGGACTGGCCGATTTCCAAGTTCTCGCCGGCCTCACTCGGTCCACGATTCGTCTGTTGTGCAAATGCTCTGGCGTGTCTGAGTATCCGCTGAGCATGATCGTCTTACCCTCAAAGTATTGCCTCCGATCTTATTGCCTGTGCCTCTGACCCATTCCACCGACTTCCCCACAATCGCCTCTCAACATATCTGAGGAAGCTCAAACACACCATCACCCTTTCGGATTATCCTCACCTTTCTCATAAATATAACCTTCGGTCCCAAGTCCTTCCTGATCTCCCCCCTTTCATTCCCTCATTCCATCCTCAGTCCTCTTCACCTCTGGCATCAGTTGAACCTCGACTGCTTCAGCAATGCCTTCGTCTCAACCCACCGCTGGTGACCTGGCTGTCAAGCCTGAGTTTCAGTCGTCTCAGCCATCGCCGATGGCTAAGCCCTCCGAACCCAATCGAAGCACCAAGTATGACCCCAAGAAAGTTCACATCACCGAGATGCCCATGACACGGTCGAATTGGTACAAACATGTCAACTGGCTCAACGTTACCCTCATCGTTGGTATTCCGCTCTGGGGCTGCATCCAGGCCTTCTGGGTGCCTCTTCAGTTCAAGACCGCTGTCTGGGCAGTGCTATATTACTTTGCCACTGGGTTGGGTATCACAGCTGGATATCACAGATTATGGGCCCATACCTCTTATTCCGCCACTCTGCCTTTGAGATTCTTCCTCGCCGCTGTTGGTGGTGGTGCTGTCGAGGGTTCGATCAGATGGTGGTCGCGTGACCACCGAGCACACCACCGGTACACCGACACGGACAAGGACCCATACTCTGTCCGCAAGGGTCTGCTCTATTCTCACATTGGCTGGATGGTAATGAAGCAAAACCCCAAGAGGATTGGACGTACCGATATTTCGGATTTGAACGAAGACCCGATCGTCGTCTGGCAACACAAGAACTATCTCAAGGTCGTGATCTTCATGGGTCTGATCCTGCCTACTATTGTTGCTGGCCTGGGATGGGGTGATTGGTGGGGTGGTTTCATCTATGCTGGCATTCTCCGAATCTTCTTCGTCCAGCAAGCCACTTTCTGCGTCAACTCTTTGGCCCACTGGCTGGGAGACCAACCTTTTGACGACCGCAACTCCCCGCGTGACCACGTCATCACAGCTTTGGTTACTCTTGGTGAAGGCTATCACAACTTCCACCACGAGTTCCCCTCCGATTACCGCAATGCGATCGAGTGGCACCAATATGATCCCACAAAGTGGTTCATCTGGACCTGCAAACAGCTCGGTCTTGCGTACGACCTCAAACAATTCCGCAGCAACGAAATCGAAAAGGGCCGCCTTCAGCAACAACAAAAGAAGCTTGATCAGACACGTGCTAGGCTCGACTGGGGTGTTCCTCTCGATCAACTTCCTGTTATGGAATGGGACGAGTATGTTGATCAATGCAAGAACGGCCGTGGTCTGATTGCTGTCGCCGGAATTGTTCACGATGTAACGGATTTCATCAAGGACCATCCTGGTGGCAAGGCTATGATCAACTCCGGCATTGGCAAAGATGCCACTGCCATGTTCAATGGTGGTGTGTATATGCACAGCAACGCAGCTCACAACTTGCTTTCGACAATGAGAGTTGGTGTCATCCGTGGCGGAGGTGAAGTTGATATATGGCGGCGGTCTCAATTGGAGGCCAAGGGTGAAGTCAGCCGTGATTCCTCTGGCGAAAGGATCATTCGAGCTGGGTACCAACCAACCAAAGTGCTCCAGAACACTCCTACCGCAGGTGCCGCTTGAATGCAGCGTATGTCGAATGGAAATGAAAGCGGATTGATGAATTAGATCACGGAAAACATTTTTACCTTCAGCAGCGATATGTACAGTTGAGTTGGGCGTTCCAGGAAAACGGAGATAGGGCAAATGGGTTGGGGGCGACTATGGATATGGAATACACTGTCGATTCCAAGGAGTGATTGAGGAAATTGAGCCTTTGGAAGCTTTCTTACAAGACCACTCCAAATACCCATGACATGTCATAGCAGTATGAAATTCAATGCAAGCAATTCACTGTGATTACATTATGGTTTGGAGTCTATCTCGTTCCCTGGTTGGTTGAGAGGCTGTGGCTGGGCAACTGGGGCAGCTGTGAGGCAAGGCAAGGAGGCTGCCTGGGCGGGAAGGAGCAGGTGTGCTTCTCCGCATCCAAATTCGTCCGAACTCCGGCTTGTGATGCGTTGTGCAGCGTCTTTTCTCCCAAAAAGTATCCAAACGCATCCATCACCTTCTGTCCCCAAGGCTGACTTGCCACGATATCCGTCCATCGACCTGGCGTCGCACGATCGGTTTTCTGGATTCTTGGACACTCTTGGACAGCTATGCGTCTCGGCTGTTGACATTTCATGATTACACAAGTAGATGCATTTGCTCGGTTGCTGTCGCTCTTCACTACATGCTGCATGCGCTGCTTTTACCGTTACCAGATTAACTGACTGTCGATTTTATTGAGGCTGTCTCTTCCAACCTTGATTGACATTTCATCTTCCTAGAATCTAGAGTATTTGACCATTAGCCCGTCATGTCTTTCCGAGAACTAGGCAACGAGAAGTTCAAAGCCGGCGAGTACAAGGAAGCCGAGCAACTCTATACCCAAGCGTGCGTCTCTCGTTCCACCCTCATCGCTGTGTTTGTCTTTGAACATCCAAGGTCCTAACCTCGCAAATGAAACAGGATCGCTGAACACTCACGCTCCGACCCCAAGGTCTTTACTAACCGAGCCCTCACCCGCATCCGTCTCCAAGACTGGCCCGGCGCTGAAACCGACGCGCGCAAGGCGATAGAATTATACGGTGTCAAACACAAGAATGCCGCCATGAAATCTCACTATTATCTGGCGCAAGCCCTCCTGGCGCAACGTCATGTCACTGAAGCGCTGGAGGAGGCCAAAACAGCATATGCCATTTGTCTAGAGACACACGACAGCTCTGCAGAGTTGATCAGCAATTTCATTTTGAAAGCGAAGCAAGCGCAATGGCAGGCTAAAGAGACGGCGCGTTTGCGAGAGATGAATGAGACGTTGGCATTGGTTGAAGACCTGCTGGACGCACAATTACAGCGAGACCTTGACGCTGTGGAAGAAAGGTTCAAGGCAGGCGAGATTGGGGACACAGGCCGTCGGGAGGAGATCGAAGAACTTCAAAGAGAGGCCGAAGTGAGAAGGGCAAATATCAGACGGGGCTTTGAGGACAAGGGTATACCAGATTCGGCGGAGAGAGTATGTGGACAGACGTTGCCTCTATATGACCATGTTGCTAATCTCGCTGCCGTGCACAGGTTGTCCCTGACTGGCTCATTGACCCCATTACATTCGAAGTGATGCACGACCCTGTTGTAACACCCACTGGTGTCTCATACGAGCGAGTGTCTTTGTTAAAACACATCAAGGTCGTCGGAACTGACCCCCTCACAAGGCAGCCGCTCAAGCCGGACAACCTGATACCCAATGTCGCGCTGAAGAACGCCTGTGCAGAGTTTCTGGAGAAGAACGGTTGGGCCGCTGATTGGTAGGCGTTGTGCCTCAGAGGAGATCTCGCGGTGGTTGTCCTCGTGGATAACCTCGTTGTGGTAAACGACATACATTTCATTGGTGCTCATGTGCAACATGAAGCAACGATCAATGATCCACTCTTGTTATTGTGATATGGCACTTGTCATAGACTGAGGAGTGAGCATATTGAAAGCGGGGGCTACTGATCATCACAAGCACGCGACGGCGTATGGAGCACGATGGATGGGAATGCGACTACATGTGCTTTCTACTTGATCTTTCTTCAGATGGGGTGGCTTTGGTGCAGCACTTGGATCTACACTCATGATCAGCCTCGGATACCAAAAAAGGACTGGATGAGTTAATGATTGCTGGACAATGCTCTGCTGGATAGTGATCCTAATAGTGGATGGATAGCAGCAATGGCAACAGCAACAGCCATTGCCACCAGCAATGAAAAGAGTGACTTGTTGTTCACAAACACTGCCTGCTGTAGTTGTGTGGCTGGTTCAACAACGAGGTACTTGTACTTGCGTGACTTGATAGAGAAACAGCCCTCGGTCAGCGCCGCTCGGAGGATTTTCGTCCCCCACCAAAAGCGCAAAGAAATGGGTCCGCTGGACTCTGACGTCGTCCTTTGGTTGGGGGGCATGAACCACCAAATAATTACTGTCTGTTGACGTTTCCTCTGCCTGCGGTGTTTTACATCCTTGTGACATCTGCTCTGCATTGCTTGCGTTGTACCTTGAACAGAATCTTGATACAGTATCCTGCCACCCAAGAAACACCAGAGGTCAGTTACTGTCTCTATTACCCCTCCAAGTGATCAATGCGTCATTACCACCACCACGGTAGGCGGTGACACTAGAGGTGGTGTCTCAACCTCCAGTCCTTGAAGGATCGAGGACATTCCCTCCCACAGACATTCGCCGTCGATCCGGCTCTAGATCTTGCCTAGCAGCCAGTTCACCCTTCAGCTGTCTCTGTTATACTGGTTCTTGTGACAGGGCCAGTCGGTGCTAACGCTGAGCACGCAACGCAGACACCCCTCCACACCGTCCGTTAACTCCATCCAAGCCTCCCTCTCAGAGGTTTCTCTTCCTCTCAGCTTTGCGAGTGCAGCCAGGGCCTGCCTTTTAGTTCGAAAAAGAAAAAAAGGAAACGAAATACAATCTCCGGGACGTTGAAAAGATGCCTTCCGCAGCGTTTCAAAAGGCTGCCGACGACAGTCGTCTGCTCAAGGCCAAGCCCAGCAATGACGAGTTATTGGAGGTGAGTTCCTATCTGACATGTCTTTCCTTGCTGGCAACTTTCGGTGGAGAAGAATGTGAGGGAGGGGCTCTGGGAAAAAAGAAACGGGAGGAAAGGAGACACGAACCCCCACTACGATCGGGTTGGTGAGACCATGGCAAATGATTGCAAAATGTTGGATGCTCTTGCGGACACCTTTCTCCGTTTATGGCAAAGAAGACGATGAGAGATGTGGAGGCATCTTCCCCTAGCAGCTCTGTGCCGCCAACCCCGTGTCACAAAGCTTCTGAGCATCCCGCATTTCTGTTCCTGGACGGCCCTATGATTTTTTTCCCTCCAAAGCAAGACCTGAGCATTGACAAATTCTAACCTAATTTCAACGTGATATCTAGCTCTACGCCCTCTTCAAGGTCGCCAATGGCGAGGATATCTCCAAGGCTCCCGCTCCAGGAATGTTCGACCTGAAGGTACCAGACCCCAACCCTATATCTCACTTTGCATATTTCCATTCCAAAAAGAAGTCCATGCCACTAACCCGATTCTTTGTCTCTCGTGAATAGGGCAAAGCGAAGCACAAGGCCTGGCAGAAGGAGGTCGATGCCGGTACCACCGCCGAGGCCGCTGAGGAGCGCTACATCAAGCTCGTCGACAGTCTCAAGCTCAAGTATGGCTTTGATCCGCACAAGGCGCCCGAGGCCGTCGGCGGGAATTAAGGAGGTTCCCTCGGGAGGTCTGGGATGTGGGCAGCAGGCAGGTCATTGAAGCAGACAGAGTTGGTAGCGCCCAAGGTTGAACGGTTGTCGTGACTTTTGACCAATACATGTTTCTCAGACACACCAACACAACACAACTTGCCTCTTTATGGTTGTAGTAGCAACGCTGACGGTTTGCCGCGTTGTGGATTTTTTGATCGATGAAAGTCGGTGGACCTCTTGAGAACCAGGCCCAAAGTATAGGAGAGCATAGGAGGGATGTCCTCACCATGAACACACACACACACACACCACTGTATTATACCAACATCCTAGCCACACGGAGGAGCGACTATCTAGTGTAGCGCGTTGTACTTGT
>NW_019173793.1:0-88068 GCF_001646965.1 Fonsecaea nubica | reverse complement strand
CACACACACACACACACACACACACACACACACACTCTCTCTCTCTCTCTCTCTCTCTCTCTCTCTCTCTCTCTCTCGGGTCCCAAAAGCAATATGCCTTTTCTCGAAATCTCCCCCTCGGTGCGCATCAACTACACGATCCACCAGCCGTCCACACCGACAGAAAAGCCGTGGGTCGTCCTGATCAACGGCCTCGCCGACCCGCAGACCACATGGGCCGCGCAGACCCCGGCCTTTACGGGCGCGGGATACACGGTGGTCACGTACGACAACCGCGGGGTCGGGCTGTCGTCGCGACCCGAGAGTGACGACGAGGTCTACACGGCCGAGACCATGGCAGGGGACTTGCGCAGCCTGGTCACGGCGCTCGACTTGCACGGACCGTACCACCTCATGGGCGTCAGCATGGGCGGCATGATTGCGCAGACCTACGCGCTGGCGTACGGCGCCTCTGGAGAAATCGCCAGCCTCACCCTGGCGTGCACGTACGCCGCGCCGGGACCTTTCTGTAGCAGGATGTTCGCCCTGTGGCGCGACATGGCGCAGCGAATGTCCGTCGCCGATGTCATGCGCGACGTGGCCCTGTGGGCATTCACGCCGGCCTTCTTCGCTGTCGACTCGGCTGACCTCGTCGCCATGGAAGCCGACATGGCCCGCATCGACAGCGACATGGGCCTGCGCGCCTATCTGGCCCAGTTGAACGTCATCACCACGTTCGACACGCGCGCCTCGCTGGAACGGCTGGGACAGATTACGCTGGACGTCAAAGGTGGAAGTGGAGGTGAGAAATCAGAAGGAGCAGCAGCAGCAGCGGCGGCGGCGGCATCAAAGATCAAGACCCAAGTCATCGTCCTCGCCGGCGAAGGCGACATCTTGATCCCCGTATACCTGTCCCGCGAGCTACACGCCTTCATCCCCGGGAGTCGCTGGCGCACCACCAAGGGCGGGCACGCCTGCATGTGGGAGTATCCGGACCAGTTCAACGAGGCGTGTCTGGAGGAGTGGAGGGACGTGGATGAGAAGATTGGTGTTGCTCGTCAAGGCACGTAGGCTGGCGAGGGGGTGGGAGGGTACAAGTCTTGCTTGTGCATTGTGTGTATGTGTGATGTATGATGTTACTGGCGAGCGATGAATGAACGAATGAATGATTCAACGAACGAACGAACGAATAAATCCATAACCAAAAGACTCTCTCTCTCTCTGTATATGTCATAATAACGTTTTTATACTCTTCCCTATGTACTTCTCGCTCACCCCACCAGCCGGAACCCGCGGTCCGTCTTCTCCCACCTGACATCCATCTTCTGAGCCAGGCGCAACACCTCGCGGGGGCTGTGGACGTCGCTGACGACGGCGCGGGCGTCGCTGGTCAAGGGGTGCGAAAAGGCCGCGAGGCTCGACGCCTTCCACAGCAGCGTGTGCTCGCGCACCGTCATGGCCATGGTGCCGAGGAGCAGCACGAGCGCCAGGCCCAGCAGCGCCGCCGGCAGGGCGATCCAGCCCCAGCGCACCAGCACGTGCGGGCGGTCCTGGTACACGGCGCCCAAGGCCGCGGGGACGGCGTCCGTGACGAACGCGTACGAGCGGATCGTGTCGCTGAGCGATTTGGCCAGGCTGGCGAACATGCGCTGGAACTGCACGAGGGGCGTCTGCTCATAGAACAGGGCCCACAGAAACAGCGCGATCGCGCTCGTCGGCGTGTTTGTCGGTGGCGTCCCCGACATGAGGACCTGGCCTTGCCACTGCGTGGCGAAAAACTCCCGCATCGCCCCGATGTTGTTGCTCTGGTACACTCGGATGTAGCTGGCCGGGTCGGACTGGTTCGTGAAGGACGTCGGCGGCTCCAGCGCGTACACGCCCGGTGAGGTGTAGTTGCCGGTCGAGTAGGTGTCGACGACGCGTTCGCTGAGGCGCCCGCGCGACACGGACGTGTTGAACTTTTGCACGCAGTAGTAGATGCCGCACTCAAAGGCCTGCTTGGTGGCGATGCCGTTGATGTCGCTCGCCGGCGCCAGGTCCCCCCACCCTTCGACCCCGTAGCCCCATTGCGTCTGGATGACCGAGAGCACCGACAGGGCCGTGGCGCCGTCAAAGTGGACCGCGTTGGTCGTGTTGGCCGACACGTCGATCGACGAGTAATTGACCGACGGCACGCCCGACACGGTCAGCCCGTTGGGCAGCGAGTAGTTGCAGTAAGGGAGGGAGATGTCAGAGGCACCGACATCCTGCGAGGGCACCAGTTGCGTCCCGCACGATTTCTGCAACGAGGCCGTCACGTCGTGGCACGCGCTGCACACGGCCATGGACGTGTACGTTTCGTGCCACGTGCAGTTGCCCGTCGGGCACGACACGTTCTTCACCTCGGACAGGTCCGTGTACTGGTAGATGCCCGAGTAGATGGCTCCGACCATGTCATTGGAGATGCTGGTGGCTATTCAACGGGGTTTGTCAGCCCAGATTCATTATGATGGAGGGGAAGAACACGGATTAAGCCAGGAGGAACTCCGAGGAAGATACTCACTGAGAGAATTGCTGCCCCAGTCCAGATTCGTGCGCGGGATCCGTGCAATGTCAACCTGCACCGGCTGTAGGGGGTACACCACCATTGCCTGGAACGCGAATCCAGTCCCCAGGGCGGCAATAACGATCACGGCACCTAGACACGCGAGACGTCTTTGGGGTTCATTGTCAGCTCTCATGATCACGATCAGGCAGGAGGTGATGAGAAAAAGACAGGATCTCCAAGGGTATGGTGTATTGCATATGACTTACCGACAACGCAACGTCCACAATAACACAAGCGACCCCAGGGGTCCACGAGCCGCCGACTCGAATTTTTGGAAATCAGCCAGCGGCCGCTTCTCGTTCTGGAACCAGATCCATTTCAACTGGCTGATGCTGGCGGCGACGGGGATCAGGAGGCCCGAATTGAAGGCCGTGGCAAAGATGGAAATGATGGTGTTGATGGTCAGGTCAAATGATTTGCGGTGTCGTCCGGCGCCCACGTGCAGCGTCCACGTCGGCGCTTCGTGTCCGTTGTGCACGGCCAGCAGCGCGATCGTGCCGATCAAGCAGCCCAGCGCCAGCGTCCAGCCGAAGAACTCGAACAGCCAGTACTTCTCGACGACGTTGAGGATTCGTGATGCCAGATCCCGAGTTGGTGGTGGCCCCTCGATGCCCTTCTCCGACGGTGGCAGGGCAGTGGTTTCTGGGACATCCTCGATTTTGATATGGCCTTGCCGTTTGGAGCTGTCGAGAGCCTCCATTGGGAATGCTGTCATGTCCGGCGTCGATGTCTTTGGTATTTCCGCTGTCGTTGTTACTGCTACAGCTGCTCCTCTCGTCTAAAAAGACAGCGATGCCGGTCCCGCGCCATATTATTGAAATGCCGTCCCCTGAGCGCCCTCTTCCTACTAGGTTTCTTTCACGTGTCTGGTAAACACGAGTAGATAGCCAGCCATATCTGGACCTCAACGGCGAGCCCGTGGTGGCGTCGCTTTTGAGTAGCTGGATGCGGGGCCCCTAACGAACAATAGTTACCCGAGCCACAGGTAGCGGGTGAGTGGATTAGGATCAGGCAACGTCCCCGCCGAAATTGCCCGAAAGGGGGAGGGACATGGCTTGAAAGAGAAAAGAAAAAGTGGAAATTACATAGACGACCGATTAAGCGGCAGAAACCAGATTTGCAGGAGGCCACAGCAAACGCTGGTCTGTGTGGTCGGCGCTGGTCTGGACTCGCCTGGATGGCCGAAAAGGGGTGGATACTGTGGGTCCAGCCTTGTCTCCACTTTCCCAACTAGTGTTTATCGCTTGAGACAGACATGCATGGTCGAAGCCAAAAAACACCATATCATCTTGATGCTCCAGGGTTCTGGCTCACCCCAGGGTGCCAGGCTAAGAGGATCGGTGGAGTTCCTCGCATCGAACCCCCTCAAAATGTGCCTCTGATTGTTCCTTTCGAGCAAACTTCGACGCCGTCACCAGCACCAATTGGCTCCCCTAAGAAGTTTTTCTTTCTATCTTTGGCGAAGATGCCCCTCGCTAACAGAAATCTCCCGCGGCGGACTTTTGTGCCGCAACGACTCGGGTACGAGGAAACAGCCCAACTCAACCACCCCCCTGTCCGCCACGTGTGGTCTGCCAAACATCGAGCTCGCCATCGACCTCGTCCATGCTTTGAGCTATCCCCCCTTTTAACGCTTAGGTACCTCCAAGGACATTGTACTTGGACACTTAGGGCTACAAGGCAAGCGAGGTCTCGTGCCGATGGATCTTCCAGAGGTCCAATTTTTCCTCTCTCTCTCCAGGGCGGGTCTCTGCAGTCACTTTGGGGCATAGCTCCTTGTTCTGGTCCTGGCTTTGTCTCTGTCCATTCTCCTCTGCCATGTTTGTGGCTTGCTGTGCTCTGCTGCTGTGCTCGTTCTCGGCGCATCTGAATTGAAACCTTGTCGCCGCATAGGGAGCAAGTCCGGATTGTGGCTCCGCGCGGACAGCGCAGGAAAAAATGATGTGCTTGGAGATTTGCCGGTAAGGAACGGCCGCCTCGTGGAGCGGGACGGCTAGAAAGGTAAGAATGGCTCATCTTCCCTCGATGTGCCTCCTCGTATAACTATTTCCCTCGACCTTCCGTCCTTCTTTTCAAAGCCACCATTCTTTGCTTCTTGTGGACAGGAATTACATTCCAGGTCAGGTAGTTTCATCCCCCTTATTACCTACATATCTTGACAGGATGGTCGTCAAAGACGCCATTGTGACGGTGCAAGACGCCATGTCCGACTACCAAGACAAGCAGTCGACGCACTACACCACCCGCAGTATCGAGATGACACGGCAGTCCTCGAGTCCTATCAACAGAGCTCCCTACACGACTCAACGGCAGCTCACTGATAGTGACTCCGACGATGAAGGATTGACACAGCTTGGTTTGAAATGGCAGCGGATAAGGAAAAATGTCCTCCTGCGGTACATCATCTACATTGTGCCTGTGGCCGTGCTGTTGGCCATCCCCATTGTCCTCTTCGCCACGGTATACAAGGACTCGAGGATCATGTCCACTTACAAAACAACGTCCACAACCCCGCTCACCACCACCAACGTCACCCATGTCGACCCTGTGACCGGCAACAGCACCTCCGATGTCACTTCGCTGTACAACACCACAACCGCAACCATCTACGAGACCACCACCCACACCGAACACCGTGGCATCCGTCTCCTGGGTCTCTTCATCTGGATCGAAGTGGTCTGGGTCCTGCTGTGGGTTGCCAAACTGCTGGCCCAGGCGGTCCCGATCGTGTTCCAAACCGTCGGTGGAGCCATTCACACAGGCCTCCGCAAGTACTGGCTGGTGCTCAAGGCGGTGGAAATCCCGCTGTCGCTCTTCTTCTGGGCCATCCTGTCCATCGCATCCTACTCGCTCATCTACGTCTTTGACCAGGACTTCCACAATGACCACGCCGGCAAGATCAAATGGCTCCACACGCTGCACAACGTGCTCAAGGCCTCGATTGGCGTCGCGGCCCTGTACCTGGTGGAGAAGATGCTCATCCAGATGGTCAGCGTCAACTACCACGGCAAGCAGTTCTACGACAACATCAAGGAGCTGAAGACGCTCAGCCGCGCCATCGAAACCATGTACGACGTCTCGCGTCGACGGTTCCACGACAACCATCCGGCCTTTATCGAGGATGACCTCGATATCCAGGACACCAAGGGATACCGCAAGGACCGGCTCGGTCGGTTGAGGAGCAAAGATCAATCCACGGCCATTTTGATGACGAATCTCGGCAACGCCGCCGCCAATGCCACCTCGGTGCTCGGATACCTCGTCAGCGACATCGCCGGCCGACAGGTTCTCATGCCCACTGCGTCTGGCCCCGTCGTCGAAGCCGCACTTGAACGGCCCGTCAGCACCGAAGCCCTCGCTCGCCGGATCTGGAACTCGTTCACCAACTTTGGCGAGACCAAGCTGGATCAAGCCGCCATCACGGCCATGCTCGGACCCGGCCACGAAGACCAAGCTCTGTACATCCACTCCAAAGTCGACGCCGACGAGAACGGTGACCTCACCATGGAAGAGATGGTCGACCTGGTGAAAAAGGTCGCCAACGACCGCAAGACCATCTGGGAAGGGGCCAACGACGTCAAAGATGCCATCAAAGTCCTTGACCGCGTGCTGGGCGTCATCGTCTTGATCTTCGTCTTCCTCATCTACGCCGCCTTCTTCTCCGACTATCTCGCCAACCACTACACCCAGATCTGGTCGACCTTTACCGGTTGTTCGTTCCTGTTCGCCAGCACCGCCGGTGAGCTCTTTGCCGCCTGTATCACGGTCTTTATCAAGCATCCCTACGACGTCGGTGACCGCATCATTGTCAACGATAGCGAGATGGACGTCGTCAAGATCTCCCTCCTGTATTCCGTCTTCCGGGAGGTGCAGTCGAAGCAGATGATCCAGATCCCCAACAGCAACATCAACGGCGTCTGGATCAAGAACGTCACCCGGTCGAAGGAGCTCCGGGAACAAATTTCGCTCAACGTCTCGGTGGGGACGTCGTTCGAGGACATTGAAACTCTTCGCGGGGAGATGCTCAAGTATGTCAGCGAGCACAAGCGGGATTTCATGCCCATGGTGGACATCCAGCTGATCTCGATCGCGGACCTGTCCAAGCTCGAGCTGCGTGTCGAGTTCCAGCACAAGGGCAACTACGCCTCGGACTTTGTCCGCGCACAGCACCGCAGCAAGTTCGTGTGCGCGCTGCTGTCGGCGGTGCGGAAGGTGCCCATCGACGGTCCGGGTGGCGGCGGCCCGTCAGCCGGATCGATGGAATCGCCCAACTACACGGTCGCCATCACGAGTGACGTGGCCAAGGCGGCCAAGGCGCACTTTGACGAGGAGAAGGATAAGAAGCGGATGATCCCCAAGACCCACGGCCCTGCCGCCAGTGAGATCGGGGTGGCGGTCGGAGGACCCGTGGGCAGCACGGGGCTCCAGGTCCAATCCAGCGAGGCGCGAAGCAGGACTGGCGGTTCGGGGCCACGGGGCTCGGACGACTTCACCAATATTTCTCTGCATAGATGATGATTGCCCGTCGTGAGAAACGGATCTGATTTACGAGGGGTTCGAAGACGACAAGGAAGGCTTCTGGTTTAGAGATTTTACTTGGTTTTCGGATCTATTGACTGGCAAGCGTAGATTGTACTTTTAGCTCAGCAGGTGGTCTTTTGTGTGTCTGTGACTTTTGAACTCCAGACCGAGTATAACTATCCCTCGCTATTTATTTGGGTTGAGAGGGATGTATTAATGAGAAATGGTCCTCTGAGAAATCCCTCCAAAAATGTGTTTTTTTTTTCAAGAAACCGATGCTCTAATAATAGCCTCTCTTTAACTCTGAAAGAAAGGTCGAGAGGACTTGCAGTAAATTTCTAATTTCCTCAGGTTGGCTTGTCTCTTGTTTGTAATATTTTGTTACTGGCGAGGCTGCGCAAGGCTGAACAAGATCATCGGCGTTTCGTGGTGATTGGAGAAAAATCTTATGTCATCAGCCGAGGTCTTTCGATTCGACTCCCGACCAACATCGGAAGCTGCACAAGCACACAAGCAGACGAGGCTTTGACGACCACCACCACCTAGTCACTCAATTTCTGTCAGGAAAGACGGGAAAGGCGAGGACGCGGACAAGATCAATCCCAAGAAACGAAACGAATACCAAGGAGTTGAACGAACTGTTGAAGCGAGCCGAGTCAGTCAGCATCTCAAGTCGATCGATCCCGCCAACAATTTCAGACACTGTCCTTGAATTCGCCAACTGGAGGTGGGAGACTCGTATTTCTCGACGGGAGACGAGGATACAGTGCAGCACAGCATAGTACAGTACGTTATCAAGGCTGGTTCTGTCGGAACTTCCAACCTACGCACATAACCGACACTCGAGTACTTCGAGTTTGAGACTGAGACTTAGACTTTGATCTTGCGTCTCGAAAAAAGGATGTTGGGGCTCGATATCGCGGCGAAGCGGAAACGCGTGATTTCGGATTATCCGTACAGGCTGGAGTATCGGACACGATGGTAAGTATACACCCACTTCAGCACCAGCAGCACCAACAACACTTGCGACCGTCAATGTACCTCGTCTCTCTGTCTTTCTTTTCTCTGGCCATGTGTCCCTATCGAATTTGAAACCAGTCCCTAACAAACGGCCCCTCGTACCCCCGGGGTGGACTGTGCAGGAGCGACAACGACGTCTTCGGCCACATGAACAACCCGTACTACGGCGTGCTGTGCGACTCGGTCGCGAACCAGTACCTGATCGAGCGGTGCGGGTACACGATGCACAAGAGCCCGCAGGCCGCCATCATCGCGCACACCTACTTCGACTACTTCGGCAGCGTCGAGTACCCCGGCGTCATCGAGGTGGGCCTGCGCGTCGCCCGCCTCGGCAAGTCCAGCGTTCTCTACGAGGTGGGCATCTTCAAGAAGGGCGAACCCCAGGTCAAGGCCGTCGGAGGGAGCATGCACGTCTGGGTCAGTAATGACCAGGGAGTGCTGGGGCGGCCGACCCCCGAGGGCATGCCGGCGCATGTGAGGCGCGGGTATGAAGCGTTGATGGAGCCGGGTGCACTGAGCGGTGAGAGTGGGAAGGAAGACGAGGGAAAGCCGAAAGCAAAGTTGTGAGAAATGTCATAATAGATGGACTCCTGATGTCTCTGTGGCGGCAATGAGGCTTCGTGTCTGGATAAAGAATAAAGATCTCAATATCCCTCACTTCCTCTTCTTCTCTTCCTTCTTCTCGTAAACCAGCACGCCCGCATCACCCAACCCCCCAAGAGACACACTAACATCCATCACCACTTCATACACTCATCCTTTGTCGTCCTACTGCAACCACGTCCACGCAGACATGACGCCCCCCAACCCCGTCACCGCCCCGGTCACCCAATCCCCATGGCGCAAATACCACGCACTACTGACCCCGTACAGCGCGGCGGTCATGGCGACGATGACCCGGTCCACGCCCGTCCACGCGGCCGGATCGCGTTGCGACAGCTGGTACGTGGACAGCGCGGCGATGCTGAAGAAGACGCTGCCCTGGAACCAGCCGGCTTTGGCGTAGCAGCGCAGCAGGGCGGGAAGGGCGGACCACGCGGGTAGGCCGAAGGTATTGAGGCCGTGGACCTTTGCGGTGTGTTAGTATTTTTATTTTTAGATAGGTGTGTGTGCCTCTCGGGGGAAAGGTGAGAGAAAGGGAGGAGGGAGAATGAAAGACAGACTGGACTTACGGTGTGTCCCACCGCGACGAGGGCGTGGGTGATGCTCGTGGCCAACACGACCCGCGACATTTCTTGTGTATGTTCTGTATATCTTGGTTCGGTAGCTCAAGAATTATTCCTCAGCTGCTCCAGCCGGGTTGATGGTGATCGATTAATGTCCGGTGGGTTGTGGATTTGCGGGGTGAATTTATTGTGTTACACAGACACAAACACACAGCTTGGACTCGAAAGTGAATTAATAGATAGATAGATAGATGGGTTAATTCATCTACCATCAACCCTGCATCCTTCATCCCATGGCTTCCTTCTCATCCTATATATCTAATCCCTCCATCCATCTATTCCATCCATCAACATCTCGTCCGTGCCACCCCTGACCCTTCCTTCTTGGCTCTCGAGCTGGAAACGGACGTGAGAACGCGGAACCGAGGCTTTCGTGCGTACGGCGTTGCTGAGGCATCGTATCCAGTCTAGCCACACGGGACGACATTTACACCGAATGAGTCGCCTAACGATCAGGGACAACGTCGAATCCCTTGTTGGAATACTTTGCCTTAAGATCACGGTATAGCTCAAGCTCGCCAAGACTACTACAGTGTAAATGAATCACAACAGGTACTCTGTAGAACGGGAACAATGCTATAAAGTGCAGACTGCAACGTTTCCTCATGTTGTAACGTCAATCCAGTCAGCTTTGCATCTAATTTCGTCAAGAAAACATCGCTCCCACTGTTTCTATCTTGATCTCTTTCCTCCCCCAGACGAAGTACCTAGCGTCTCGCTGAAAGCCCTGACTGTCTTCTTCGTAGTCGACCTCGCGTACTGCTGTTCAAATTGCGTGAAGGCCGTGCCTGTCCCTCTCCAAAAATCCCGCATCGACGTTCGCTTCTTCGTCCGCACCGACGAGCTCTTGCGGGAGACGGCTTTCACGGAACCTGCTGTGACTTCTATGACGCGCTTCGGTGGCTTGACGAACAGACCCGTCGATACTTCACGATACTCCTGTGGTTTAGCCGAGACAGCAGGTATCGAGGCAATGGTCGCAGGGTCTAGAAATTCTTGGTTTGGTGTTGTCCGTCGTGAAAGACTCCTGTCGACATCTGGTGTTCCTAGTTCAGGCGATGCTGTACGAGCTGCATCTTCACGCCATCTTTCGATCGAATCCATGCAACTCCCAACAGCCTCTTCCTCGCCTCGGGCTACATGTTGAAACTGCCCTTGTTGCACTGCAGTCAACTCGTTCATGACCAATAGGTTTGCTGTCTTGGCTGACAGGACCGGCGCCGTGGGGAAAAACTGCCCTCGTTCATGTATTGAGGGCTCACCCACAATCGATCTCCTCGGGGTCCCTCCTCGTCCTGGCACCTTTTCCAGCATCCAAGGTCTAATGATCCTTTGATGATGGCTGGGGTCTTCAATACCGTGGAAAAATTCAACAAAACCTACAGCTGCCGTACCTGCGGTCCTTGTATACGGCTGATAGCTGTGGAAATGGTGAAAGACTGCATCATCGAGATGCGACTGATGAATCGCCTTGGGCCACGGCATGCGGACCCAGATCTCCTTGACAAAACAGAATGAGTTGAGAAAATCATCCACGCTCCCGGCATAGTCGGGGTACGCCGTGCGATATCTGACGAAAAGACTATCAGCCCCAGTTGACTTGTTCTCCTCGTCAACTCCACCATACGCAGATTGACCGGTGATGGGAGTCGACGTCCGCCGCAATGCGAGGGTCGTAGAGTCTAGCGGTTGATCCTGTCGTCTGTGCCCCGGTGCTGGTCCCACAAGGCTCGTGGGGCTGTCTGTATCAATTCGTGACGACCGAGGAGATCGACTTGTCAACAACTGAGGCTCGCCAGTCGATCGCAAGGTTACCGGATGGTGTTGCTTCGCTTGCTCAGACGCCAAAGTCTCACTGTCGCGGCCCACAGTCATCCTCGGCTCTGAAGCAGGACGTCGCAGAGAGTTCTCGAGCCTGTCAATCTGACCTCGTCGCTGTCTATGATCTTCGGATGCCTTCTCAACGATCTCTTCATTTTTGAGATCGCTGTCAGCGGTTTCTTGCTCTTGCCGTAGCTTTTTGACGGGAGCATTGCGGCCTTTCGAGTCTGTGCGCTTTCGTTTTGCCGATACAGAAGAAATTGGTTCACGGCTTGCAGACACAGCCGGTGATGGAGGGTTTCCGTCGTTGTCAGAACTGATTGAAGGCTGGAAACCATTCTCTGCCGCACGGTCTTGTCCTCGTACAGATACAAGACGACTGTGGACCACTCCTTGAGAGCTAGTGCTCACAGAAAGAGCATCTCCCGCACTGACGTTGCGGGCAGGGATCGGGGTCTTGCCCGAATGAGTGTGGTCGATCCCCGTCGCTTGAAACACCTGTGGTGCAAAGTGTGCTGCAGTGAGGCTATTGTGGGCCGATCCCGCGGTCGGATTTGAGCCCTCATCTGCGGGCAGAGCCTCGATACCTGGTTCCATCACTGCCACTGCAGCAATCTCCCCTGAGCTTGGCTCGTCGTAGGTCCCAGGGACAAAGGTCGAAGCTGGATATCCATCACTGATCTTTTTCTTTTGAATAGTCAAAGCGTTTTGGGCACCCACGAGACGGGAAAAATAGGGTCCTTTCCCGCCGTAGGGCGTCCGCGCAACTTGAATCCCGTCAGACTTTGAGCTGCCTCGTATCCCAACAACCTTGGGAGGCACCCCTTCTTGGGACGAGCTCTTATCACTCGGGTCAGCTTGCGGTAACTGCGCTGATTGTGGAACCTCCGCAGGCGATGGTCTTGAACTGACACTCTGATGCGAACTCGCTTCCAAAGGACCGGGACTATGTTCACGGGACAATGATTGAGCCTCGCGCCCTTGCTCCCGGTCGGCAGGGTTGTTGGACAACGGTTCTTGACCACTGCACAATGGGCTCCCCTCGTTTGGATTCCCAGCAAGATGGGGACGCTGTTTCTGTCGCGTGAGATCCAGTGGCGGACTATTCGGCGGTAATCTAGTGACTCGCCGCAGTTGAGTTGGTGGGCTCTGAGACCAATCGGCAAACTCCTCAGAGTCGCTCACATTTCCTTCACTGGGGGCCCCTGATTTCAACTCCTCGTCTCCTGAGTCTTGCGCTGGCGAAACACCTTGCGTTGAGATATCAGGTGCTGCAATCTCCAGAGATGAGCCGAGATCACTCGCTCGATTGTCAGCAGCGTCCGAGAGTTGTACCAGGAGGTCTAGAGGCACCCCTCCTGGCCTCTGGGGGCGACCCACGAGTGGCGGTTGCCAACAGTCCCCAGACTCCAAAAGGGACGCCAATAGCTGTGCCTGCTGACGCGGGATCTGTTGGATGCGCCTGGGAACATATCTGCCTGCTTGTGCCTCTTTTTGCCACCGATTAAAGTGGCCCAGAGGCTGTTCAGCCGATGAGATAACATTCGGCCTTACCGGACTCGATTTGGTGGATAGCTTAGGTATCTCTCCATGGTTTTGATCTGCCGACTGTCTTGAAGATCCAGGAATGTTGCCTCCTAGCTCAGACATCTCCACAGGACTGCTCTTGTCATGGTTTGTTGCGAGAACCGGAGTAACTTGAAGTCCTGGCGAATTAGGATTTGTTGACCGTGACAGAGCTCTGGTTGCGAGTCCTGTTGCTGGGCCATCTGTCGTTGGTAGAGCCAATAGAGACTCGTGAGGGGGTGTAATGCTTCTACCCCTAGCGAAGGTGCGATCCCCCCCTGGCGCAGACCGTTGTGCTTGTTTCGAAGGGCTACCATATAAAGAGCCGATTGAGCCTTGTCTACTCAGGGGTGGTGGCACTGATTGATTCTCGTCGCACCTAGTGGCAGGCCCATTTCCGTTGCTAGAGGTCGACTCTATCTGTGTGGTTGTGTTCCAGTAAGTGAAACCGTTGGGAGCCTGTGTACAGAATGACTGATGAGAGACATCTTCATCAGGATCACCACCAGGCTTTCTATCCACATGGTCTACCTGGGTATTGAAATCAACCTGTGATTTGAAGGAGTCGGGACTGCCGCTTGAGGCGGGAGTCAACGGAGCACGATTCTGCTCCTTCACGGCCCAATACTTGGATATCCTTTCGCGTACATCTTTGTCTTCAGTGACAGCGCAGCCAGAAGAATGGTCTTGTTCCAGCTGGGCCGTCTCATTCACAATCCTGTAGGCCGCAATCTCGAGCAAGGGTTTCGGTGGGTTGACATGAGGAGTAACGCGAAGGACAGGATTGGTAAGGTGTAGGAGTGTCCCTTGCTGAGCATCGGACCGTTTTATTTCGACTGCGGTGCCCTTGGTGAAGATGGCTTCAATCTTGTGGGTTCCGTCAGAGATCTCCCCGCAGGGTTCTATCGTACCAAGTTTCGGCAGCTGATATAGAGAGTCAGCCCATTTAGCCTAGACAATTACCCAAACTCGTCCTTACCTTCAGCAGGTACACGGTTCTGGAACATGTCGCCCTATAGCTTGCTTTCAGTTTGTCGTCAATCTTGTGAAACTGATAGTCGGTAGTGCGGCATCCTTCAAGTTCACCGAACCACGCATCGAGACTGGACTTGATGAAATCGGCCAGCCAAGGCTTGTGGGGTTCCATAGGCCCCGGGAGATTGATACATCCGAATATACACGATCGATATTGAAGGGTCACATCATTCGACGCAACGAGATTCCTGGATTCAAGTGTCTGCGGTGCCGCATCGGGAGGTGCCTGTTTGCTGTTCACGGGCAGGTCTGACGCGTTTCGACGCGACTTTACTCGGTAAATAGATGCCAAGGCGAGTAATTGACAACTGCTCGCTCGCCCCTCACCCCCGCGCCCCGCCTACTTGTAGGGTGACGCCGCCCTGTGCTCAACACAGTCGAGCTCAGTCCTTGTTTGATAGCTCTTCATAGTAGTTTGTATCAACGATGGTGCTTGCAAAAGAGCCTCTTCAAACACGTCCTGACCTGACGGCGTGGCAAATACTTTGCCAATATCCTGGACGATTCACCCTGCTGCCTGCAATTGGATGAATTCCTGCGACCAATAATGATCCCTGTGTTGACTTTTGACTGACAGTCGCGGTGTAGCATTCAAGTACGGAAGTAAGAAGCCCTGCTGCAACGCCTGCTGCTGCCTAGTCAACTCTCTCTTGCGCCTCTGGGACTTGATCACAAAATATTCCGCCTTCCTTCTCTTAGACATCAGGACCACGTCTGCCTCTCCCCGAACAGCGATTCTCTATCGTCCAGATCAAAGCACCGAGCTATTCCAGTCCCGAAGCAATCTAGCAATGTCTGCTCCGACTACCAACGACGGCAACGCCCAACCTGCAACCGGCTATACTGGTCCGCCCGCGCACATCATGATCAAGGAGCACATCCTCACCGATGAGATAATCAAGCGCCACAACGACCCTGAATCCATCCTGGGAGGTCCAGAGTTGATCCTCCTCAATGAATACGTCCAGGCTCCAGATCACAGGCTCGACATACTGCGGGAGCACGATATGCTTGATGCGGAAGGCGCTAGAACGGGCTCACGCGCTCAAGAGGCCCACCATAGTATTGTTGGCTGGGCAATGGCAAACGATTACTTCAACGAGGAAGATATTGCGAAGCTCAAAGGATGGTTTGATGCAGGAAATGCTGACGAAAGTATGATGGAGCATGGCTGGAAAAGGCAGTGAGACTTGTCTCCACGACATTCTCTTCTCGCACTATAAAGTGGCGCGAAAGCGATTCGTGGCCAGTGTCTGCACGCAGGCCACCCCATCATTTCCTCATCGGCGGGCCGGAGACGCGTTTGGCCTTGTTTTCTCCCATCTTCGTAGGTGACCTGAGTCATGGTCAATTGCAAAGTACTGTGGGCGAAGACCAGCGGACGAAGAGGAGACGAATGCTGAGGATATACGCTATGGAACCTACTAAAGCAGGTCTATATTGGTATCCATGTCTGACTCGCGAATAGCCCCGTACATGAGCCCGTCGACGTAGCATTCCCCGCGTAGATGGTAACAAGTCTCCTCTGATGCCTTTTCCAGAACAAATGGTGTCTTGAGTCCATGAATCAGGTATATCGGTGACCCAGGTCTGGTCTGAGCAGGTCCCAGGCCGAATCTTCCGTTCTTGGTGACGAAAAAGTTCCTATATTTGCAGACCTCGACCGCCTCGTACCCATAAGTGCACGCATCCGAAATTCCCTCGCTAATTGGGATGAAATAGTGGTGTAATCTGTCTTCGGAACAGTCCTCCTCTTGGTCCGAAACATGAAGAAGCCTCTTGGCCCAGCATCTGAAGCGTTCGATTTGTTGGGCCCGTGTTCGAGGCATTCCTGGCGAGGGCGCAGCGGCTGTTCTGCCGTCGGCGATAAGTGTCATGGCAAACCGATGCATCCAGTCTTCACCTTGATCACCTTCTGCATCTCGACCACAGACAGATCTTGCCAGAGCAAACCAAATGTTGAGAATTCCTTCAATTTTGAATGTTGAGTCCTCGATCGCAGGCAAGTCCGGTAGAAGTGGCAGACCAACAACCTTCATTTCGTCCACAAGGAGAACTCTGACGCGCAATATCCGTCGAGACGAATCAAGTTGAAAGTCTGCAGCAGAGTGAGTTGCGGAAAAAGCAAGACTATCGTTGACAGAATTCTCCGAGTGGAACGGCAGCGGCCTTGTTTTTATCCTCCAATCCGGGCTCCACGTGGCGGCCACGCTCAATTCGTCGTCCATGTAGGGTACATTATAGATTTGAAGTCCATCAGCAGTGCGGACAATGACAGTTCTGCTGTCGCCCGCGAAATGCAGGATGTCCAAGTTCCCAGTGGCAGAAATGTATGACTCGGCAAAAATTTGGTAGGCTCCGCCTACATCGGTGCGGTAGTTGGGAGAAAACCACGGCAAGGGGTTCCCCTTAAAAGCCACGCTGACAAGTGCATTGAGTCTGTCTCGATCGTCTGTACAGTTCCAGCGACTAAGCCTGTGTGCCAGGTGAAGGAAGCTCTGTGAATTCCCCGCCATGATTGAACGTCTCAAGTTGGTCAGCTGAAGCACACGGTTGAAATCGTTCATCACATCCAATGAGGGAGGAAAGAACGCGATCATACTGATGATTCGCAAGGCGCTGCAGAAGGCGTCTCCAGAGGTGTCGAATTTCCCGCATCGGATACTGAGATTGGAAGACAAAGCAACCTCTTGGACCACCCATAATCTGGTAAACCATGGTCGTTCGACCAAGGCGAATGCACCTCGCCAGGCTGCGTTAGTGAGATCGGCGAAAACTTGAAATGGATGATCCAAACATAGCTCTTGAACGAGTTCCTCGAGTATAAGAAGGTGACGCTGAGCTTCCGATCCTTCAACGACGCCATCAGGCTCACTTGACAGAGCCGCAAAGACCTCAAGTAATCGGAACGCAAGCCTGGTGTCCTCTGCTGGCTTTCCAAGCCAGGCAATAACCAGATGGGCTTGACCATAGATTTGCGCCATAAGAGCCACTTGCGATTCTTTTTCATGGTCATCAGTTTGTCTGATGCACAGCTGGTCTGTCCAAATCAGCTTTACTTCTCTTTCTCGTACAATCTCCGAGAGACCATCGAAAAGCGATTCCGACACAGTGATGATGCAGTCCTTGGACAGAACAACGTGCTTTGTACGTGGCCCTCCCCACGCGTATGAAATAGCGCAGTATTCTGGACAATCGGACAATCGAACTGATGTTAGACAGCCATACAGCCGTCCATCTGGTAGGTCGGATCTCGATAACTCGAACAGCCTTATGCTGTCATCCCGTTCTAGAGAGGGGTAGGCAGAAGCTGACCCCATATGTGGTTATCTCACTTCGTTGAATGATGGAGATGAAGCCTGCAGAGTGACAGAGAAGAGCAACGATTAACTCAAGTCTTCTGGGAAGTTAGAGGATCCTCGACACGTCTTTTGCCATCTTTTCTCGAATAGACATGTTTTGGCAATTTCGAATGGTGCAGAAGACGAAGGCAACCATGCTTGATAGGCCCAACGAATACGAGACGACCAAAATCCAAGTAACATGCCCTTGCAATCATTTGGCCATTGGCGGCCATGTGCAAAACTCCAAAGACGAAACCCCAGACGAACGAAAAGTATTATACCTTTTACCAAGATCTAACTAAACTCTGCCACGGCACGCTTTGGCGGTCCTGAGATTAGCTCTTGCATAGACGCTGACCGGGGTGACCAAAAGACGCAACGCAATGTACGCCTCTCAACCGTGAAGCGGAATCTTAGGCCACCACAGCTGACCATGCAGGAATGCGAACGGCTTCTTTTATTTACGTTCACTGGCAGAGAGGACGGTGATGGACTCACACGTGCGAAGCTACCCTACAAACCTGACCATTCTTGTCTCAAGATCAAAGCTTTGTTGCCCATGAATTCTTGCTGAACAGCTCGACCATTGAGCATCTGTTAGAGCGGTTACCCGATTCCGGTGACGAGCGCAGTAACCGGGGCGGATCAAGGTGTGATGGGAGGTGACTGTTCCGCAACGCATTGGCCGCGAAGTGTGCCCAGCAGTGCGGTTCCAATGTGTCCCCGACCAACCAGTCGAAACACAAGTAGCAGTGGTTAACTTCCGACAGAAGGCGGTCTAAGCAGGTTGCCTTGTCCTGACGGACGCAGGACTGAATGTGGAGGCTGCGTCAGTACTTGTGTAGTCTACAAGAATGTCAATTCGAGCTCAGCGGTAACAGGATGGGTGGGGAAAACTTACACGTTCAGTCGCCGCTTGCAACATGCGATGGGTCAGACGATATCGACAGTAGGTATACCTGGGAGACAAAGTACATCGAAGTCTTGAGAGCATAGGGAATAGAGGTCACGGAGAGCATCCTACATCTCATCCAATGGCATTAGATTGGTTAATGCCATCTTCCCTGCGAGTCGTCCTCGCTGCAGAGTGCGTTCATGTTTCTTCATCTTAGAGACATACTTGCTCCCTCCCTAGACTTGGTCAACTTCCGTGTGCGCTCCTCTTGTGGACCCATTTCTCTCTGCTTGAGCCCATAATTTCTCTGCGGCAGCATCTTGTCCGCCATGTCAGAACGGTATCAGGAGAAGGCGAGGAGGAGCGGAGAGAGCAGGAAGATTCCCGAGGGTCGGATGGCGAAGCATGCCCAGATTTGGGCTCCATTATGTGCTCCTCGAGAACGAACCTGCATTCAGCGGCAGGGAGTGAAGGGCGGTACCTGGACCCTAGGAGCCCAGAAACCGGCCACGACCACCGCCCGACGCGCCGACATGACCACAGGACGAATTGGATGAGGAGGACGGCGAGGTGCAGTCATGAGGTGACGGGTTTGAAAGCGGCACGGTCGCGGGTGATCTCCAAGTGAGCGGCGAGCAGATCTTAATTATTCTGCTTGTGCCGCCAAGCCAGTGACGTTTGGCGGTCGCCTCCCTTTTGGTGCCTAAGCGTGCACGCGTGCCAGGGTGCCGGGCACTGTATCAGTGGCGCAGGCTGCGGCATCCCCATCCATGTTCTGTGGAGAAATGACCGCATTCACATCTGCTATACAAAGTCTCAGGACTACTCCCTGCCTTGTCGTCGATGGTGGCAGACTTCTCCTCAACCGTGGACATACTCGATACCATCTCTCGCGATGAAGCCACGAGCATGACGCTGTCCAAGTATCCTCACGATAATCGTCCGAATGTGGGCGGCAGGCCTCCAGATTGACGTCTTCCGACCACAAATCAAAGGCTCACACCATGCCCCCTTCCTCCGTTGCTTCCATCCCCACGGAGAAGGACAAGGATGCTCAGAAAGACCGGGATAGCCCTTCTGCATCCTCCATTTTCCTTCCCCTCGGAAGAAGAACTCGTCGAGACTCCAAGTCATCCCTGTCCCACGATCTCGACCA
Organism: Fonsecaea nubica; assembly: GCF_001646965.1. Lineage (NCBI taxonomy): Eukaryota > Fungi > Ascomycota > Eurotiomycetes > Chaetothyriales > Herpotrichiellaceae > Fonsecaea > Fonsecaea nubica. Next base: position 68,918 of record NW_019173793.1, on the reverse strand, counting down.
AGATGCCCTCAAGCATGCGCTCAATACCATCCATACCGCGGCATCCCAGTCAAACCACTTGACGGTCTTTAATGACTACGCCGATCCCCCGACGGCCTCCTCTCAAGCGGAGAACAAGTCTTTGGCGAGCGAAATACAAGGAGGCATATCCGGCTTGTACAACAAATTGAAAGCTACCGTCGGTGGTTCCAGGGAAGGTGAAGAACATCATCAAGATGCGTCCTCTAACCCCTCGGCAGGGGATGATCGAACCAGCTCCAAGATCAGCTCCGGTATCACGTCCAAGGCACCTTCGCCCCGACTGACAGCCTCAGACACGACGCTTTCAATCGATCTGGCGCCGTCGAAAGTCTCTTCGAAGGCTACAAGCATTTCGAAGCCCTCGATACCCTCTACACCCGCTCTCCGTTCACCTACCGGTCCTCCCCAGCCTTCTTCCCACCTTGCTGACCCTTCGGTGACTTCAGTTAATATCCATGCTGTTGGCTCGGCGAATCATTCGAGGGCTGGGTCTGCGTTCGAACTCGATTCTCCTCACGAGCGGAGTCTGACAGCTTCTGCAGATAGCGAAAGTCTGCGCAAAGCTCTTTCCAAGCAAGGGACCGAGACGTCCTTCGCCGAGAGGGGGAACAAGCTGATAACATCGCCTCTTCTGAGTGCCAGGGGAGTGGCTGTATCCCACGATCGAGGACTGTCAACTGCCTCCAATCAAAGTCACTATAGCCATGTTGATGGTGTGGCCAGCCCGCCATTGTTGACATCGCCTCAGGCGGAGCGATCGACTGCCCGAATAGTGATGGCGAATAGACAAGATAACTCTTCACAGTTGAGGCACAGCAACCCTCTAGACCTCTTGGCTGAAAATGCAGTCAACTCCACCAAAGCCTCAGCCTCGTCTCAGGGCAAGCCTAGTGAAGTTTCTGGCTTGAAGTCACCCCTGCTATCGACGTTGGAGCAAAGACCGTCAGAGAAACTGGCCCCAAAGATAAGCCAGTCAAGATTGCCAGGCTTCTATGCCTCGCGAACAACTTCATCAGACTCATCGGTCACAGCTGGCATGTTGCGTGCAAATCTGGATCCCCGTGACGATGACTCGCGCAGTATCGTCATACACCGCACTCCCCAAGCGAGACCGATCAGCAAGCTGCGTAGCAAGTTGTTGAGTAAAGAGTTCTGGATGCGAGATGAGAATGCAAAAGACTGCTTTCATTGTGGCGAGCAGTTCACTACATTCCGACGGAAGCACCATTGTCGCACGTGCGGCCAGATCTTTGACAGTAAGTGCACGGTTCTCATCAATGGGAGTCACTTCGGGTCCAACAGTGCCGTTCGTGTCTGCAAACCGTGCGAGTCCATAATCACTTCCCACGACGACGACTCGTCTGATTATTCGGCTGAAGATCTGGCTTTGACGGAACCGGCTCCTCGTCCACGGACTCCTGAACCCTCTCATCTTGCCCGCGTCCTGCCCCGATTTGAGGATGACAATGCTTCAGTCACTTCGCAATCTCTCGAGCAAATGGCCAGGACGCCCACAATGAGCTTTCCAGTACGACGAGCTTTCGATGGGGCCAACCGCAATTCTGCTGTGCTGGAGTTCGATACAACCGATCGACCCCTCCCTCGACCAAGCTCCTCTAGGTCCTTGAAAGCAACTCATTCTATTGGGCATAGCCACAAGAGGCATCACTCCAGACATCAGCACATACGCAATTTCAAGGCTTACCATGAAGATAGAGCACCTTTCCAACGTCGTGCTGCCGACGACGGAATCAAAGTTGGCAAGTCTTCAGCGTTTCATCGCGACAGCATCATTGACCCTGATCTTGCACAATATCTCTCGGATGACCCCTCGAGTGAGGAAGACCAGTCCATCAGTGAAACCTTGAGTCAAGATAAATTGTCCCGTAGCGAACCTGACAGCGACAAAAGCGCGATAGGGGGTCTTTTGGCAGCCGTGCGCAAGGGTCGTTCTCGCCTAGGGGATCGGAGTATCGCTGGATTTCTCAACATGGGAAAAGAAGCCGACGAAGCCAGTGTCATCAGTTCGCGCAATATAGAAGCACTTCGGGGTTCTCGGAAGCGGAACCTCAGTGTTTCGAGTAGTATCCATCGCGGAACACCAAGAACAACGAGAGAGCGACTGCAAATTATTATCCCCGGAAATCAAGACGATCTGCAAGACCTCGGAGACACAGCAAGTATCTACCGAGGCCGATCAAGGATGATACGAAGTGCATCTATGCATGGGATGGCTGCACCAGCCATGGAGCTCAATCGTGCGAGTATCCAACATGTGCATAAAATGCTTCAGCAGCTTCTCAGGGACGCGAACATACCGAAAGTCCAGAGTTGGCAGGATGCTCTCATTCCTATCTTGCTCAAAGCGACTGATGATGTCGATCCAGATGTCCAGGGCGGAGACGACATAGATATTCGTAACTATGTCAAGTTGAAGAAGATTCCTGGCGGCAAACCTGGTGACACTGCATACATCTCCGGCTTGATCTTCACAAAGAACGTGGCTTTGAAGAGCATGGCTCGATCCCACACGAACCCCAAGATCTTGATAATCACTTTTGCGCTCGAATATGCCAGACACGAACAACATTTCATGAGTCTGGATCCGGTCATCAGACAAGAAAAGGAGTATCTGGCCAACCTCGTTGGTCGTATTGCCGCCTTGAAGCCAGACGTTCTGTTGGCTCAGCGCAACATCTCTGGCCTCGCTCTTGAGCTCCTTGAAAAGGCAAACATCACCACTATTTTCAATGTGAAGTCATCGGTTCTTGAAGCTGTCTCGCGGTGCACGCAAGCTCGTGTCGTACATTCCATGGACAAATTGACGTCCTTGTCCGATCCATTTGGTCGCTGCGATTCTTTTGAGGTGAAGACTTTCGTGGCTGACGGGCGAAGGAAAACCTACGTCTATCTCTCGGGTTGTCCGCCTCAGCTTGGGTGCACAATTGCACTCAGAGGCGCTGACCGACCTACCTTGTCTAAGATCAAACGCGTCACTGAATTCATGGTCTACGTGGTCTATAATCTGAAACTAGAGACCTGCCTGATGAGAGATGAATTTGCATTGATACCGAGCGCGCCGACTGCCAATACATCGGAGACTACAGTCAATACCCTCCCGAAGTCTGCAGCAGCTGAGGATACTGCAACTTCGCAAGATGCTGATGGGAACACGGAAAAAGCTGACAGTCATGTCGCTGCGGCCGGGGATGTCTCGAATGCAGAAGTCATGACTCTGGAAAAGGAAGTCCGTTTTGCTCAAGCTGTCAGGACGGACAGCACCGATTCTGCGCACATACCAGATGACATTCCTGTGCCTACGTTTTATGAAGACCTGGTCCTCAAGCACGAAACCCGTATCCTTTCGGCCTCGCCATTTGTCAAATTCATGCAGCCATATCTTCTTATGCGTGCAAGAGAGTTGGAAAGACGTGTGGCGTATCTTAAGCGGCTCCGAGACCAGGATCTCTCGGCTGAACAGACGATGGAAGACAAGGGAAAGACGTCCAAGTTCACCTTGATTCACCCGGAAATGGTGCACAGGCCTCTGGCTGGCGCCGGCAAGAAAGTTCGCGAGATCATTCATGCAGTACACGACGCTGAGTATGACAAGGCTGTCTACAATTATGAAAGTCAGAAAAAACAGTGGGAGACCTATCTCTCGGGGAACCGCAATCTTTTTGACCCCTTTGCGCACCAGAATATTGTCGTTTTATTCAGTCTCGTTTCCACCGAGACATCTGTTCCCTGCTCTGGCCCGGATCTTCTCGCCTTTAGTTTCTACAATGAACATGAGACCGAAGCCGAGTTTGAAGCGGATTGTACTCTGGGGCAATACGTTGAGGATCTATGTTACAGGGCAAACGACATCTGCCCATCCGACGCCTGTGAAAAGAAAATGCATGAGCATCATCGTCAGTATGTCCATGGCGAAGCACAGATCACAGTCTTTGTACAACCATATCCTTCCAAGATGCGCGGCTTTCAGGACGTGATTTTGATGTGGAGTCAGTGCAAAATCTGCGGTGTCGAGACTACTGTTACTCCTATGTCTACCAGCACTTGGAAGTATTCGTTTGGAAAATATCTTGAACTATCGTTCTGGAGTGCCGATCTCCATGCTCGGGCCGGCATCTGCCCTCATGACTTGCACAGAGATCATTTCCGATTCTTTGGGTACAAGGATTTTGCTCTTCGAGTTCATTACGATCCAATCGACCTGCTCGAGATTATTGTGCCTAGGATGAGGCTCACTTGGAAAATCGACAACGACTTGAAGTTCCGTAATGATTTCTATACACGCCTGGAACATCGGATCACGAAGTTTATGGTGTCTGTCAAACTTCGTTTGAAGAATATCAATGCCGAGGCGGTCTTGCCCGAAACAGCCGAAGCATGTCGCACAGAGATTGAACGACTCACAAAGAAAGCCAATGAGGAACACGCAGGCCTCATCAAACAGCTTCAGGAACGATATACGAACACGAGATACTGGGAAACAATCCCACTTAACGCTGTTCTGCGGGCCACGCAAGAAAAAGTGTCCGAATGGGATGATGCTTTTGCAGACTTTGAGAGAAATTTCTTCCCTTCCGAAACAGATATTCACCGACTTGCAACTCTCCAACTTAAGAAGATCTTTCTTGACCGCGATGTCTCGGTCGCGTCCTTGAAGTCGGATGATGAAGGGGCGACCACGCCTCCAGCCGAAGAAGTTATCGATGAGAAAGGGGGAGCTGGAGAGACGCTCACCGAGGGCCGACGGCCCAGCAAACTTTCGCCAGAGAAAACACAGAGCTTCCTTCAAAGCGTACTTGAGGAGCATGCCACTACTCCAGCAGACGAGATTGGCGTTTCCGAAGTGCCTGAGATTACGAAATCCGATGTGCAGAGTCTCCCTTCGATTTTAGATGGTCCTCGTAATGTGGAAGATGTGAAGCACCTCGATCTGGCGATAGTGTCGCCAGCCCAACAAGCGATCCTTGGGGCAGAAGATGGTGCCACACAGAATTTGTTGGTCGCTCCCGCCGACCATACGTGCATCGATGAATCACGTGAAAATGTGGCAAGCGGCCTCATCTCGAATAAAGGAGAACCAACCATAGAAACGCCAGAGATTATTGTCTCCGGTCAGCAGACTCAGCCAATAGATTTACCTCAGCCCGGAATACAGAATGCCTCTCCGACGACGGTGTTGCGAAGGCGGATCGATGGGAAGTCCTCGCCGGGACTCACTCGAGCCCACTCGCAACCTGCTGGCTCCGTTGCACTTCGCGCGGCCGCTGCCCAGACGGCTTCAAGTACTTTGTCGGCCGTCAACGCGATCAATGGTTTTCCGAAACAGAGCCCGGCATTGTCCGCACAGAGCAGTGATGTTGATGTGATCATTCCCGATAAAAAGCTCTCTGAACGACTAGGCTTTTCGCATCTGAAGAACAAGACATTTTCAAAAGGCCAGTCGCTGATCCCGCGAGCGGTTACGAACCGTAAAGAGTCCAGAGTCTCCAACCTTGCCAAACATTTCGAGCAACTCAGCCGCGAGTTTGAGAGAGAGCGGATCCGCGAGAGACGACTTCGCGCTGCAAGAAATATGCAGTCGAGAGTGTACCCCTTGGCAGCGTCAAAACCCATTGTCGAGGTATTCAAGGATGTCGATGTGGCTGTGGATGAACGAGGAGATTCGGATGATATTTTTGGCAAGGATGATGAACCTCCCGTGGAGGGGACGGACAAGGCCTCGGGCACCGCCGAGGCCATGGCGAAGGTTGGCTCGCCCCAGGAAGGCGACACTGGACTTCATGTCGAAGAACCGGCCGGGGACACAGCAGAGAACGAGACTGATGTTCAGCCATCCAGCCATGCTCCTTCAGAAGCTGAGGAACCGAGCGATATTGATGAAGCAGAGGACGAGATCTTCTTACCAGACTCGCCTGAGGATCTAATGCGGATGTCCCAAGATGATATCGATCTCAAGGAGCTTCCCAAACATGAGAGAACCTCGCTGATGAAGATGCTGACCAACTTCTGGGCTGAGCGGTCGTCGAGCGGTTGGACCACCCTCGAATATCCCTTGGGAACATCAGAACACATTTTCGCTGATTGCGACATTATTGTGCGCGAAGATGAGCCCAGCTCCATCATTGCCTTTGCCTTGGACTCGCAGGACTACACGACGATGCTCCACAACATGCAGAACCGCGCCCCAAGCGAGGAGATGGCCCATGATTTTAGTGGCCATGACCATGCCGATGATATGCAGTCCGAAGTCATGCATTCGCTCCTTCGCAAAACAGGAACTCATCTCAAATACCAATTCCAGGAGGGTCCAGCCAAGATGCTCTGTAAGATCTTCTTCGCCGAGCAATTCGATGCAGTGCGCCGAAAATGCGGTGTCGCTGACCGATTTGTCGAATCGCTCTCGAGATGCCTGAAATGGGATTCCAAAGGTGGCAAAACGAGGTCGCTCTTTTTGAAAACCCTCGACGATCGATTCATTTTGAAGTCACTGTCCCCTATCGAGACACAGTCGTTCCTCAAGTTTGCACCCAACTACTTCCAGATCATGTCAGAGGCCTTCTTCCACGAGTTGCCCTCGGTGATTGCGAAGATGTTTGGCTTCTACCAGATCATTGTCAAAAATTCCGCCACGGGGCTTGAATACAATTGGTTCCTCCTGGTGATGGAGAACTTGTTCTACGACCGCGTCCCTACCCGCATTTTCGACTTGAAGGGAAGTATGCGGAACCGGAAGATGAACGCAACAGGCGAGAAGGGCGAAGTTTTGCTAGACGAGAATATGGTTGAATTCATCTATGAGTCACCCCTCTTTGCTCGGGAACATAGCAAGAAACTTTTGAGGTCGTCGGTGCACAACGATACATTATTCTTGGCACGACAGAACGTCATGGACTATTCGCTCATGGTCGCCATTGACGAGAATCGGAAAGAGCTTGTGGTGGGTATTATTGACTGTATCCGCACTTATACATGGGACAAAAAACTCGAAAGTTGGATCAAGGATCGTGGCCTTGTGCCGGTACGCGGTGGGAACAAGAACCGGCCGACAGTGACATCTCCCCGGGAATACAAGAGGAGGTTTCGAGAGGCAATGAATCGGTATGTCCTTGAGGCACCCGATTGTTGGCATCAGTTCAAGCCGGTGAGGATGGAACGGAGGCTGTTGGAGGGGAGAGGGGAAAAGGATATTGGCGGACTAGACGGAAGGGATCTGGACGGGGAGAAAGAGAACGAGGTCCAGCTATTCTCTTAGTGGGCATTGGGTTAGAACAAAACGAGTCCAAGGTTTTTGTCAGTGATTATGACGCCTGACATGGGCAAGGCTGAGTCTGGCATATAAATACAAAGGGGAGCGGGAGTCATGATCAGTATTAGCGACAGGCGCCGGTGTTTGTCTTGGGTAGTGCGGCCACGGTGTGATGATGCTGCCAGTGCATGACACAAGCGAATAGATTGTCTGTCAAACAGTGTCAACCTCTTTACATGTGGTCAGCATGAATTTGTGAACAAGGGCGAACGAACATAAAGCTTACAGTACGGACAGGCAGGGACAAGGATGCATGCACGCACTCGGCTGGCACCGAAGGGAAAATAGAATCTGCCCACTTAACTCAAATACTAAGCACATTGAAACATCCTCATCACCCACTCACCGTTGGTCAAAGGTCATAAATGGGTCTTGGGTAGGTCCTGGGTAGGCTGAGGGTAACACTTGACCAGTTGTTCGTGGTTGATGAATGCAAAGAAAGAGTCAAGGAGCGCAGAGACAAGGAAGGAGGATGGCAGTGGCTCAAATCGCAGAATTCGGATGGTAAAACCTGGATTCTGCAATATTTTCTTTTCGTGCCTACAGTGAAGTGAATTGGTCTCAGAGAAACTCATCTCCCAGACCATGGAAACCCAATCACATTTTTCTGCCGTAACCTCATCAACAACAACCAAACTCCTATCACCGAGCTGACCATGCCCGTTCCTGTCGCAGCAAGCAGAAGCGTGGTGAGTATTCGGCTCTGCCTTTGTGATTTCTTGATAACGTTGCTGTACCTCATGTTGCTGAAGCTGACCCGTGAGTACTGGGTTGCCCAACCCAAACTTGGGAGGTACTTGTCCAGTCTCTCCTCGATGTACTTGCGCAGCTTGTACACGGGAGAGGTGACGGAAGATCGCATCTCGATGTAGTTTGCCAACGCCAGGTCTGCAATGACATGCGCATCCTCGGTCCGCTCAGCACTATAGTTCGTGAGGGCTTCCGCTCTGTCGGGAGTCTCGTCAAGCTTGGAGAACAAGACGCGAACCGATTCCAATCCTGCATTCATTCCCTGACCATAGAACGGGACCATCGCATTGGCAGCATCACCTAGGACGACGACACTGTCCGCGAAATGATGCGGTGAGCATTTGATGTTGATCAACGGGAGGTGTGGATTGCGCTTAAACTGGGCCAATAGGTCTTCCGGCGGGATATATGTCGTCAGTCCCGGGAAATACTGGTCAAAGGTCGAGATGAGCTCCGCATCCGTCCCATTCTCTAGCTTGGTGAACAGTTCAACAGGACCAAACAGCGTGCACACAAAGGTATGGTCGAGGTTGGGCAGGGCGATGAACATAAACCGGCCCGCAGGCCAAATATGCAGGTACGTGGGAGGCATGGCGAAGCCTCCCTCCTTGGTGGGGGGCATGGTGAACTCACACCACAAGCAGTCAATGTATATTTGATGATATTCCATGCGGGCAAACTTCATCATATGATGTCGAGTGGCTGAATGAGCGCCATCAGCCCCGATGCAGATGTCAAAAGACACCTCGATCTCCTGGGCACGGGTCGACAATGTGGTCCCCTTCTTGTCCGTTACTTCGAACCAAGCTTTCTTCTTTCGGAAATCTGCACCTGTCAATTTGTGCTGGAAGAAGAGCTTGACATTTGGAAGCGAGTCCAGATGGTCGAGAAGCACCTTGTTGAGCTCTCCTCGGTCCACCGAGCGTTGGAATCGACCGTGAACATCATATGCTTGAGATTGTTGAAGTAAAGCGCCGCCGGAGGAGCGGACATGGATCATTCGCCCATGCATGGGAATTGTTCGACTCAGTATCTTGTCAAGCAGCTCAGGATTACCTGTCGACCGAATGGCGTTGATTCCCCGCTCGGATAAGGCAAGATTAATGGATTTTGTGAAGTTCAGAGGTGTGGTATCCACATTGCGGAGGTCTGGAAAGGACAGCATCGGTCAGTTTCAAGACGCAGGCCATGTAACGTCTGAAGACGAGGGAGGAGCCAGAGAGCGACCAAGAGGTCAATGAATCAGATCATGGAAATCTGCCATCTCACGACATGAAAGAGAAGGAGGAAGTGAGTTCAATCAATCTCAGGGGGAGACAATACCGTCACGCAGTTCGTATACCTCCACCTCTGCCCCCCGAGACGAGGCATAGAGCGCTGCTAATGACCCAACAGGGCCTGCACCCACCACTACCACCTTCTTCCCCTCCATGCTCCTCTCAACTGGCACCAGAGCAACAACGCAAGACGAGAAGAAGAGATATAAGCAGCAAATACGACCAAAGAGGACAGCTTCTGGACAACAAAAGTGCTCAAAGTGATGAATGAAGTCGTGAATGGATACACGACCAGAAAATGTTCACGTCATGTTACCAATTCACGGCGTTAAGCATTAGTGGCCAAGGCGGCACGAGTGGCATTTTAATGCGGTTCAACCTCGGTTATACCTCAGCACGGAAGCTTATCCGAGACAATCAGGCTTTGGTGCTTGGCAAGGCTGAGGAGCTTCAGGAGCGCTAGGACTCACTGCCCGTACAGTATCAAAGGGCCTAGAATAACCTCTTTGAGATCTTGAACTGAGACAGGCAGATATATGACATCGAAAATTGTAAGTTTCTTTCTTTCGTGACATAGTAAGAGCAAGCACGATGTATTGGGACCCAACCAACAAGTGTCGTTGGCCCTGCCAAATTTTTGCCGTTTCCAAACCTAACAGTCAGATAAATCCCATGTCTCTTATGCCCGGTTTCTTTGTATGCGTCTGGTCCAACTCAAACAGGTCGATCTCAATCCAGTCGTTCAATCCCGATTGTTCGTACATTCATCTCATCGTTCATGGTATTGTTAGGCGATATTGGCCGGATGTAGCGAGCTCATAACATCTCGCGACTTTGTGTCGGAGGGAATGATACCATAGTTGTCCATATCGGGAGCAATGCTACCCTCGATTCGTCGTCTGGCTTCCTGTCTTTCCTCATTTGTGATGCTGCTCTCATCCTTCTTCATATCCGGCTTGTATGGCTCAACATTCGGTGAGTGTCCGATGGACATACCGGCACGGACCTGCGCAGTCAACAGTCAGTAACACACATGTAGATTGAAAGCCGAAACGAAGAACATACCAATGTCTCCAAAGCTCCAAGGCTGTTGTCGACGAGATCTCTGTCGTATACCATTTTTCCCGGTTCAAAGAAAAGGAGAATTGTGCTGCCGCCAAATTTGAAGTATCCAAGCTCTTCAGCTCGTTTGACTCGTTCTCCCGGCTTTCGAGTGATGACCGTTGACCCAACCATCATTGCTCCAATACAGACGTACATGACTCTGCCATGCGCAACAGAGTCAATAGGCACTAAAACTCTAACGTTCTCACCATAGACGTCCAACGCCGATCTGATGGCCATGGGATTGACCGTATAGTATTCGCCCTCGATGGCTTTTGGAGTTCCCAAAACACCGTCAACCGGGATATGGAAGCGATGATAATCTTGAGGAGCAAGTCTGAAGATGCCCATACTTCCGCCTTTGTATCGTTTCGCTTCTAATGGATACGCCTCGCCAAATAGTTTCTCAAGTGAGTAATCTCGGCCTTTGACCCAGATTCGTGTCGCGTCATCAATCGTGTTGAACACAACGGAGCGACAGTCTGCTGGGGAGACGATGATTTCAGGTCGATCCGGCGCGCTGCATGGCCGAGCGTTGGGTTTCAATGCTCGATAGAAGAACTCATTGAAATTCTTGAACTCAGAAGTGGGCAGTAGCACTTCAGACATGTCGAGTTGGTGGAAGGCAATAAATCCAGGAATTTGGGCGACCGAGGCCGGATCGTCAAACTTCTTTCCCTGTTTGATTGATAACGATCGGAGCATCTTTTTAATTCGTTTCTTCTCCATCTCGCCAGCGCCCAATCCTTTATAGAGCAAGCGGATGCCAATGCGGACGTACACAGACATTCGTTCTTCGTTGATCTGCCCTGTAATCCGGTCTTGGACAAGAATATTTGCGCTGTTAGCGCCTAACTTGTAACCCCCGTAGCTGATCTTGGTGATGACTTTGGAATACCACTTTCGTTGGGCTTGGCTTTGGGTGACAAAACCGCCCATCACCAAGTTATTGACCTGCCTCCAATCCGAGCTGGCACAAGTGGCAATGTGCGTGATGATGTCGGCTTCGGTGCGCTTGTTCAATTTCGGCTGGTGGCATATTGGACACTCCCGGATCTCGATGACATGCTCTTCATCACCCTCGTCCGCAAGGTCATTGCCCAGAAGTTTCCCCTCTTCACCCGCCGCCCCTGTCGGTTCTTGTGTGATGCTGGGTACTTCATCGTTATTGTCAATCTTGGCAGGAATGATGTCCTTTGCTGTCGAAAATATTTCGGCGGTCTTAATCCTCTCGAGCTGCGACTTCTTTTCACTGCTCTTCTGTAGCTGTTCCTCCAGACACATGACGGCCTGGTCAAAGGTCAAGTCCGCTTCCCCAACATCTTCATTCTCGGCGGCGAACCGTTTGAAGAAGCTGTCAATAGTTGATTCTTTAAGAGTCGATCCCAGCGTGTCAAGCATCGTGGTAAACTCGATCTTACTGATCCGCTTACTGTCGTCCGCATCATACTGTTTCAACATCGCCCTCCAGAACTGTTGCCGCAGCGCCTTATAAGACAGATATCTTCCTCGGATGTGAAGCTCAGGACTGTGTTTGTCTTCCCATCGTTCCTTGTTTTTGAGCTCCAATGGGATGACATATGGGATCATGGTCGGGTCTTCCGCGGGCTGGGCTGGCGGCGTTTCAGTGCCGCCAGGCAATTTCAGATTATTTCCGTTGTTTTCAGGAGGCACGCTGGTAGGCGGCGGGACCCGAGCGGTATCGTCACTACTGCCGCTGTTATTTGTGCTGGACAGTGAAATTTGGGAGTCGTCCTTTTTCAATCCGGGCCTCGCCATTTTGGTTAGACTATTGGCCGACGTGGTACGTGATAAGGGAATACGAAATCTGCCCTTTTGCTGCATTGCCGGCGAATACTCCGGTGGCTCGGGAAGATCATAGAGACCAGTGTCTGGGTCCTCCTGAGGGGCAGCCTGGATCATTTTCTGGAGGGGGAATGAGGTCGAAGCCACAAAGTCGTTGCCTGACAAGCTGTCTCGATCGATCACACTGAATGTAAAGGAGTAGCCGACCTCATGGCGTTTGATCTGGAACACCATCTTCTCATTATATACCGGGTTCAGATTGTGCCGAACCACCTTTGTTCGTAAGACCTTGCGACCCAATGCAGTAACAACGAAGGGGTCCATGTCGAAAGAGGTCCGGGTCATATTTCTTTCAGGTGGTAAATCGTTGATCTTGACAATCTCCAAGAAAATAATGCCATTGACATCATTGTCTTCCGAAAGGAAGTTGTAAGCTCTTGCCGCAATCGATCGGCGACGGAGACGTGCGAGTCTTCTCTTCTTCGCTTTCTTGTCAGCAGTTTCTGGTTTCTGTGTAGACTCGGTCTCTGTAACAGATTCCTCCTGATCCTCGTCAAGATCGTCAAAATCTTCGTCTCCTGCCAGATCATCGAGATTGGAAGAGACACGGGATAGTTCGTCATCCTCCTCTTCTGCTCCCAAGTAGGCTTGGAACTTTTTCCGTATCTCGTCCGGGCTTGCAGATGGATTCGCGGAATCGACAAGAGAGAATTGCATGTACACTTCTCCCGAGACGTTACTCTGTTTCTTGCCTGAAGGTCTCCGCGAGTTCAGCCTGTACCACTTTGGCTGGGTCTGTATCTGCCCATTTGGGAAGATATCTTCGATCGGGATGTCAAACTCGCCCATGTAGTCTTTGCCAAAGCGGTCTTTGTCCCAGCACATGCATTCAAGGAGGGGAACGCCAGTCAAAGGCATATCGAAGCAAATCTTCCATTCAGGATTGAGAGTTTTTGCAATGGAGGGTGTTGACTGTTTCGCACTGCCGAGGGTAACCACAAGATACTACGACTGTCAAAAGGATATTCTGGCTTGTAGGGGAGAGGGTAGTAACGTACGGGATCGGAGGTGCCAGATCGGTCTTTTGGTGCTAGGTTTCTGGCCTGAGGAAGGGTGAGCGACAGCCGATATTGATTCTGGCACGAGGGCAGATACCTTTATAACATATACTTTGAGGATGAGTGGTTTTTGATCGACCAGGGCAACAGTGCTGTTGTTGTTACTCGGAAGTCCTGGAGGACTGGGCCGTCTGCTGCCACCCCCATTGGGCGCAGAACCACTGGCACTTTGATCTTTGTCTTTGTGTTTCGATCCTCCCAGATGGCTAAGGCCTCTAGGCAGTGATATGTGTACCATATTGATTGTACTGAAGGGCGCAGAAATCGTGGGAAAGTCTCGATGATACCGAACCTTTTATGGCCATGCACAGGAGTTGTGCTATAAAGCGGAGGGACTGAGGCTGAAACAGGTCGATGGAAGCTGAAAGGGAAGGATTGAGGGGGTTTGGGGGCTGCCTCAAGTTGGAGGAATTTAACGAGGGGTGGATGAAGACAGCAGCGGGCAGACAGAGTCCTGTTAAGACCAAGAAATAGATGTGTGAGCTGTCAGGAAACTGACAATGTGAAACCAGGTCTGGATAGTTGACAAAGGTGACTTGTGTCTGGCGCAGGTTGTGTCGGTCTGATCAAGTTGGTGGCATGCGCCAGCTGCGGTCTTGGTTATGATGCCATACGTGTTTCTCACACAGTAAGGTGCGAGGGGCAGCCCTTCCAACGCTATCTCTGGGCCTTGGGGGCGCAGGGAAACTCAGGGTCCTTTCTGCAACTCGGACATACGTATGCAATTCACTTATTAGCCTTTTCACCACTACGTCGACAAATAGCCAAGTTGGCGATCTCTTCCCCCTCTCTCCCCCAAATTGAAACTTCTCGACTATGTATGGCTAAGACAGCTTGATGCATTGAACCTGTCGTTCACGAGGCAAAGCCGATGATGTCCATTTCGCGGACTTCCAATCGTCGGCCTCGCTTGCTCCTCCGTCCCAGAGCCTGCCAGGCACCAGATCTTTCCCGATCCCTCGATCATCAGGCGTGCGAAGCTGGAACTTCTCGACCAGTCAGTCACAAAGGCGTCACGTTGGTCCCTAGTTCGCAGCCGTTACAGCAACCAGAGTCAAGCCGGCTGACCGTATAACTGGGACTTGGCTTTGTACATATCATGCCGGAGGTCACGGAAGCCGATGTTACCAGTTATCTGACGTGGAGCAAATATCCACCCACCTTCGGTCCAGCAATTACTTAGAGTGACTTCGAGCGGTGTCAAATGGTCTCTGGCTATCACGGTGTCGCCAAAGAACCACATCCCAGCCACAAGATATTTGCATGCCAAGGTACTTGATACACAAAAGAGAGAAAATTATTATAGAAGCGTGGATTCTGCTCAAGAAACCCCACAGAATAGCGGTCAAGACTCGCGAAAGCTATCGGAAACGGAACAAGGCGTCAACAATATTTCTGTGAGAAGGAAGACCATGTATGCCCAGAAATCGGAGAGCCAACCCACGGAATCCAGCACAAAGTTATTCCCACGCACAAACACTGGCGCCCAGTCCATAATCGCCAGGACTCGGGGACAACTAACTGTGGGTCAAGTTGGTCTTTCTTCAAGCCGATATACGAGTATGCGCCAATCTCTACCGACAATCGATAATCGAGCGTACCAGCCGGGCCACGGTCTCGACTCGTCCATAAGCCCTCCTTTCACCATACAGTTCTTTTCTTTCTCACACTGCCTGTGTGCTTACGTGCTTTGGCTGGGCTGTCGGTCTTGCTTTTCGTAGTTGACGAG
Source organism: Fonsecaea nubica (assembly GCF_001646965.1). Taxonomy (NCBI): domain Eukaryota; kingdom Fungi; phylum Ascomycota; class Eurotiomycetes; order Chaetothyriales; family Herpotrichiellaceae; genus Fonsecaea; species Fonsecaea nubica. Next base: position 53,789 of record NW_019173793.1, on the reverse strand, counting down.
GCTGGTGCTGGGAAGAGGCTTTCCACTTCTTTCACAGCCTGTTCTAATGAGTCACAGAACAGCTGCTTCACATGAACGACGACCTCCTTGAACGATGATGCCGTCACTTCGCCCAAGACGGCAACGTCGACTTCGCGCTCCACGTGCCATAACTCCTCGCAGTTCAATGTCAATCCTTGTTTGAGCCGAAAGCCATTGATGTATAACTCAACCTCGGCACCCCTTAATGTTGGACCTCCATCTGTGGTGTTTGTTCTGGCGGGAGTTTGTTGCTGCGACGGTGTCGTGTCTAGCACCTTGGGTAGAACAAGTCGGTGAGTATTGTAGAGTGTTGACAGTTTGCGGCCATGGTGTGCGCAGAAGGACAGGCATGTCAAGGAGGATTGTGTGTCGGTGCTCCTCCGCAACACTAGCATCACTGTATCATTGATACGACTGTTCGCAAGTTTGTCCTTGATATGGATTATGGTTCCAGGAGTGAGTCTCTCTTCATGGCCACTTGTCCAAGTCGTTCTCAACTCTCCGCCAGCACTACTTGTATCAGTGCTTTCGATAAAATCGGTCAAGTCATGGAAGTGATTCGGCCGAACTGGGCGACGGGTGGAGAACATATTGAAGGAACTTAGCATGTAGTGTGATGATTCCGGATTCTATGCGATGAAAAATGGTAGAGCACGGATATCGCACATCAAGGGGCTACCTACGCCTTATATAATTGTGGCAGGTTCCATTCATCAAACAGTTTCTTGCTGGGACTGGGGACTTTTGTGAGATGTGGTCCTTGACAGGCCAGCGAGTTGAGTCCCTCGTCCTCACTCAGCCTTGCAGTCCTTTTCGCGACGGGAAAGGCAGCCACTATTGAGCCACCACGGGTTGCGGATTGGTTGCCTTCTAGGACGGCACAGTCCATGGCAATGCCGAGTACAAGCCACTTGGACTATACTAGGGAGGATAGTATCCGTCACATCCAGGCTTGAGTCATGCACCCGTACTCGGTACAGAGAGGTCACAACGCAATACGGGGTACATACTTTGCGCTTTGTACTCTGCGCTCTGCAGCCGATGGCTCTACAGGGGACAAGGTAACCGGAGTGGGATTGTCTTGTCACTTTATACTTTTGCTCTCAAAAGCCCCTTGCAGAAGTGTCATACATATCACGGAGTACCACGGGCCAAGCTTCTGGGACTTTTGAGTCTCGGACACGGGACTGAAGGACTTGCACACGTGCCGGATGAGTGTCGATCGCTCTTCTTCCGTCGCGATATATGAGTCCCAATAGGACCTGGGACTTGGAATCAATACACCTGTGCTGAACAGATCCCTGGAGGACGCGATTTCTTTAATCTCGGCTCTCGCCACTTGGGTTAACAGGCAAGTATTCTCCCGCAGTGCGTTCGACTTGTCTGTTCTCTTTCAGGACATCGACATTTTCATCCTGGACGCTCTTGATAACCAGATGAGCAGAATCCCTCTCTTCCACCACGATCCCGCCTCCTTTTGCCATTGACAAAAGTTCAGGACTTGCCTTTGTTCGCTTGCCGGTCTCTTTATTCCAAACCCAGCCTTCCTTCAACCACATCCACGTGAGATATGCTCGCAGTTCCTTATCCAATGGAACCACCCTCTTCCACTCTGGTTCGAATGTTCCTGGGTCATCCGCTCCCTCACCATTCCAACTCTTGGCAACTCCTCTCAGCTGATCCCGGCAGAACATGCGCCAACTGTCATGAGAGTATGGCCCAAGTCCAGGCAGATGAGAAATCTCCCATGCCACGCGCTGATCATCGTCATCGAGGACTTCATCTTGCTTGACATCTCGTCCGTCGCCCTTCAGTGGATAATTGTGCTTTCTATACCGCTTTCCGCGTGAAGGTGGGCTTTCGAGCCAGACCTTTGCCATGGCTACACATTTCCTCGCTCGTTGGTTCTGGAAACCTAGTTCATATATGATCGAGGTAATGTCGCTAACTTCGGCGTTGGCAAGGTCTGTCGGTGTAGGGTAGTGTGACATGAGTTGATAGAAGACGGGCATTGCACGCTCCCCAGGCGTTTTATTCAAGAAGATGGTGGCGATAAGAAGACGAAATGGATCATGAGCCAATCTTTCTTGCATCAAGCCGAATTTGTCGTGGGAAAGAGGCGGGAATGGTAGTGTCGCTAGGAATGTAGGTCGATGTTTGTTCGCCTGCGGGAAGTAGGGCGACGTTGTTGATCTCCGGGACTTGTTGGTCTTGGTCTTGGTCTTGAACTGTCTGGCTCCAGGACCGGCCAAAGAGGACTTAGGCTCTGGAGAGAATGGGTCTGGTCCAATATCATCGGGTACGTCTGTGAGACTTGAGTCCGAAGAGAGCTCGTCGACATTGAGTCCATAGTATACTCGGCTTTTGGCAGGTGTTTTTGGTGGCGTGGCAATGATTGAAGCATTCTCAGAGTCTGCACCTAACGCATTGTCGAAGCCCTTGTTCGAGATCTCGTCTGTCTCCATGGAGTTGTCCTCCCGCTGCTCATCTTTGCGGGGCTCCTTCACGAAATGCCTGGAGACATACGTGACACTGCGACGTACACCGGCGCCTCTACGCCTTTGGGATATTTTTGTTGGTAGCCCAGCTTGAACCTTCTCTCGTTCGCGTTCATCATCAGCAATCATGCCCAGGTCATCGGTACGGATGACTGGCAGCTCGGTGACTGAGAGCGGAGAAAGAGGTGGCGACGCCAATATTATACCAGAGGAGATTAGCGCAGCTGCGGTCATCGTTCAGGCGATGTGACGCGCAGCGCCGGATTGTCAGTGATTGGAAGAATAGAGCACCGGGTTGCTCTGTAAGAGTTCTTGTAGGGCTTCTTCCATCTTGCGGCTCTGCACAGGTCTTTCATATCTCAGCGAGTTACTGCTGGTACCTAGCAAAGGCAGGCAGCAGGGAGTGTGGACCCATGCATTCGCATCTCTATGAATATTTACCTTCGTGGGAGTGACTTCCTAGGCGGCCCCAGCCACTCGTATTGGTCACTTCTCACTGATTGCGAGTCCTTAGACACTGTGGCACTTTATCATGTTCCCCACACTCAAGAACCTGTCTGCAGATCATCTCCCTCCAGACCCTCCAGAATGATTTTCCTCGTGGCTGTTGCTCGAGTTGAGGCCAACGAGCTGTCGAGAAACACCAGCAAGCATCGCTGCTCGCCATCTGCCGGGGGAATGCCAGAGAACCAATCATAATCGAAATGACCGAGCGAGGCGAGACAGCTCCACTGCCATTTGGCGCGCAATTTCGCTCTGACTGCGACGGTGGTATTTCCTGTCTACTGCTGGTTGTTGGCGAATATGGCGCTTGAGGCAAGTTTTGTACAGCTCTGACTGAACAGCTGGAGAACTCTCTCTACAACGCTTTCGTGAACGACTTAGCCACCGAACTCGAACCCTGCGCACCCTTCAATCCTCCTCTACAGTAATCGAGCCTGTGACGGACACCGAGCATGGGTGAAGCAGCAGAAATACAAGTAGGGGAGGTGGAAAAAATTGCGACACCTACGATTCGACGTAAACCTGTGCCCACATCGCTGCCACCTCGAGTTCCTAATAAAACCGAAAGTCTCCTGAACCGATGGAAGAACCTCTCGCGCAGAGTTCGCATCCTTGTCCTGGTTGCTGTCCTCGCCATCATTGCGCTTATCATTGGACTTGCAGCAGGTCTCTCGACGCGCAAGCACAAGCAGAACCTACCATTGCCTTTGGGAAATGGTGGTCCCTACACTGGAGATCTGACATACTATGAGCCGGGTCTGGGAGCATGCGGACTTACGTCCGATGACAATGACAAGATTGTGGCCATCTCACACATTGTTTTTGATGCAGTCAGTGTTGGCAGCAACCCAAATGCAAACCCATTGTGTGGCAAGAAGATCAGGGCGCGCAAGGACAACAAGAGTGTTGATCTGACGGTGGTAGACAGGTGCACGGGCTGTCAGCCAATGGACATCGATGTCACCATCAACACTTTTGCTGATTTGGCCGACGTCGACCTTGGTAGAGTATTGGTGGAATGGAATTGGTTGGAAAATGTTCCTGCTGGAGCCCAGTCCTGAAGCATACTGTGGTTACAGCAGGTGATGGCATGTGAGGCGGCAGATCAGCTTTAGCGGGTACAGCGCTAGCGCAGCATTACGGAGAGACAGCATCCTCCCAGCACGAGGTATACTCAGCCTTGCCTAGATGAGGAAGACAGACGACGCAGTTTCGTTACTGCCGAGCATACAGAGGACCAACAATATCGAAGGAGATCGACGCCCGCAATCGGACATGAGCGTTGCTCGATTGAATATTCATTATGTACTTTGACTCCACGGCCCTCGGGACAGACCCTTCGCTCAGACTTCAAGAGAATACCTCGAAGCGCGAAACTCATAAAAGATGTCTATTGTGGCATTAGCAGACGGGCAGCAGTATGTCCAGTGCTCATCACCCCGAGAGGATATTTCTAACGGTGTTCAAGGTCCAGCGTTACGCTCGATGTTCTCCACGATGTCGCAGCGCGCAATAACATCCGAATTGCGTCCAAGGGAGACGAAGAAGCATACCTTCTTGTCCTTCAATCAGCTGACATGACGGCTGCAAATGTCGACAGCCTGCCAGACTACATCGATCCTCGGCTCGAGCCCGTTCCTACGATCGGTGGACGAGAGTATTGGAAATCCAAGAATAATAGTCACAATGCATGGAGTCACCAAGCGCATATTGTGGCAGAGAAACCGCTGTCGGACGTCCTCAAAGGTCGCAAGGTCATTATGAAAGATAACATGTCTGTTTATGGTCTACCACATACTTGTGGAACCTTCCCTCAACTTGTTTCCAAGGATGGGAAATATCCCATCGCTCAGATCGACGCAACAATAACAAAGAGATTGCTGGAGGCTGGAGCCACTATAGCAGGCACATCAACGTGTGAGAACTATTCTCTGACGCCGATGTCCTACACTTCAGCCAATGGGCCGGTTCATAACCCTTGGCTCCACGACCATAACACGGGCGGGAGTACAAGCGGAGGGGCATGTCTCCTCGCGCTGGGGAACGCTCGGTCAGCTGGAGTCCCCGGTCTAGAGGAAGCCGGGGAAGACGTTGATATGGCGATGGGTGGCGATCAAGCAGGGAGCATCCGCCTTCCGTCTGCATACTGCGGCGTCTATGGTCTCAAGCCCACGCATGGCCTTGTCCCGTATACGGGCATCGCTGGACTTCATCCAATGATCGACTACACAGGCCCGATGGCGAGAAAATTGGAGGATATAGCCACTTTACTCACAGTGGTTGCTGGCTATGATGGGCTTGATACACGCATGACGCCTGAATCGCCACTCCGGCAGCATGTTACTGATTATGTTCAGCAACTCGCTTCTGAAGAGCACCCGGGCAAAGGCCTCAAAGTCGGCATCATCACGGAGTCACTCAGTGCTCCAGGCACACAGTCAGAAGTCGCAGAGATCGTGCGTTCCGCCGCATTGGAACACTTCAAAGCGAGCGGAGCAACAGTTTCCGAAGTTTCAGTGCCGATGCATCTGCTCGGTCCCGCCATCTGGACCGCAGCAACCAGAGCGCACCTCGCTGGACTGGCCATTGGTGGCCGCATACCTGACGTACTCAGCCATAATATTCCGCATCTGTCCCTGAGATGGCCCCCAGACCAAGAAATGTACGATCTATTGACCGTGGCTAACCCTGCAGTCATAAATATCATTTTCTGCGAGACGTTTCTTAAAGAAAAATTTGGTCCAGAAGTCCAGGCGAAGGCACATCGCCATGTCTTGCAATTAAGAGCAGCTTATGACAAGGCGCTGGAGGAATTTGATGTCCTTATCACCCCTACGACGCCAGCGGTTGCTCCTCCACATCCTGATTTGCGCCCAGAGGCCGAAGGTGGCAGCAGCGTCATGGACAAGATCAAACTAGCAGTTGGATCAACCAACCACACATGTCCGTTCAATGTCACAGGCCATCCCGCATTGAACGTGCCTTGTGGTTGGGCTCCTGCGCGGAACGGGCGCGGGATGCTCCCTGTTGGTATGCAGGTGATCGGCAAGAGATGGGATGATATTCGAGTCTTGAAAGCAGCCAAAGCATTCGAGTTGGGTGGCGGGGGCTTGGGCGCATGGCCTGGTCAAACGAAAGGGTGATGCGGTGATAGAGGAAGATGAGGTTTCTTATTCTCTCTGTCTCTCTCTCTCTCTCCCCCTTGATGTTGACTTTCTTTCACCGGCCACAAACTGCGAATGTTGCAGATGGTCGAACTCCGGTCTATATTGCTCTCTTCACCATCTCTATACAGGCAGCAGCTTCTTCAGATTGATTGATTCTAAATTTCAGATCCAGCACGACAAGATCTGCGTGCGGCACACCATGCTTCCGTAGACTTACGTCTCTTATACGGCCTCAACATGGAGCTTCCGTCTTCCGTCTCGCGGCTGTCGCACAGGCCCCTGTTTGTGTGTTTCAGAATTCCATTTCCATTCTCGGATCCTGAGCACAATGCTTTTAACTCCGTGGCACCTATACCTATACCATCCTCACGTCTTACTAGTCCCTCTTTCTCGTCTTCAGGGACTGGCTGCGCGGTTCGATATCTGACTGTGCCCGTCGTCCCAAGTAGCCGCTCGCTGCGTAGCGGTTGATTAGTGTGTCGCTCCTCGAGTTGCACCATCCCCCGGCACTCGACTTGTGCCACGACCGAGAAACCGGATCAGGTAGTACCCGGCGTCAGTGACCTACCTGTGTGCCGTTTGTCGAGGAAAACAACCACGGCCTGTGTCGTTGTCAAATACCTCTTCATCCGCACTGCTACTCTAAAGTTTGATACCTCCAAACCCCTTGAACCCATCATAGCCTCATCGTCGTCAAGTTGGTCTTCTGCTCTCTCGAGCCTATACTCACCATCACGAAGATATCCAATGACGTGGTTCAGGCCATTGACTGTAGGGGCCTTTGTTGGCGTGGCTGTTGCACAGGACTTGGCCACAGTACTCGCAAACACACCCGAGTTGTCCAACCTTACCTCCTACTTGGAACTGTTTCCGGACCTCACGACGACGTTGGGAGCGCTCCAGAACATCACTCTTCTTGCACCCAGCGACAATGCTTTTGCGAAGCTGTTCAACTCCCCCGCAGGACTTGGCCTGGTTCAGAACGACACCTCGGCAATCGAAGCACTGTTGACCTACCACGTGTTGAACGGGACGTCTACCGACTTTGGCGACAAGCTGTTCATCCCGACTCTTCTGCAATCGCCTCAATTTACCAACGTAACTGGCGGTCAAGTGGTCGGAGCAACTTCCAACAAGAACGAAGTTTCCTTCACCTCGGGGTTGCTCAGCAATGCCGGTGTCAGCAGCGGCCCTGTCACCTTCAGTGGTGGCGTGGTACACATTCTGGACAGCGTCTTGACTATCCCGCAAAACATATCGGATACGGCAATTCAACTCAACCTCTCTGCTGCTGTGGGTGCTCTCACCAGTGCAAACCTGGCGACAGCGGTCGACATCCTATCTGATGTTACCTTGTTTGTCCCCAATAACGAAGCGTTCGAGGCGATCGGTTCTGCTCTCCCAAATCTGACCACGCAAGACTTGTCCTCGATCCTCCAGTATCATCTGGTTCAAGGCGTGGTCGGGTACAGCACCCTGTTGCAGAATGGCAAGGTGCAAACGGCTCAGGGCAACGACCTGACCATCACCATCGAGAACGGGGAGGTCTTTGTGAATAGTGCACGAGTGGTTGTGCCCGATGTCCTCGTCGCTAATGGTGTGGTTCACGTCATTGACAATGTGCTGAACCCCAACAACACCACCGCGATGCCCAAACCATCCCAGACATCTGGCTCGCCCGCATTCAGTGGTGCTAGCTCTGCCAGCAGCATCCCTTTCACCTCGGGAGTGGCTGTGCCAACTACCACGATGGCTAGTCAATCCGCCACAGGTGCAACGGCGACATCAAGCAGTAGTTCTGGAGCTGCGGTACCGGCGAGAACTGGTGTGGTTGGTGCAGCGGCCGTATGCGGCGCGGCGCTTCTAGTTTTGAACATGTAAATAAAACGACGATAAGAGGAGGATAAGGACGAGCATGATAGATGAAATCAGGTCAGAGCCAGGGTGCAATAGGATGTGTTTAGTGAGGCGCACAGGGTAGATTGTGGGGAATCGTGAGTCCTTGAGTTTGCGCACTTTGCACTTTGACAGGGAGATTCAGTGGGATACGAGCTACACAAGGATCGTTTGCATCTTGAAAGCAAACAAGCGCCTGTAAAAGATCTATTATCCAGAATAATAGAATTATTGCTGATCTATTTTGGCTGCGTGGGAAAGTGGGAAAATGGGAAATGGGAGATGAGGAGGGCGCCTGGAAAGGATCCAATCAACCAGCCTTGCCATTTTCCCGCCACCAGCAATTCGACCGACTGCGCCACGACAACCAACGACATCATCGCAGACGGGGGCCTCACTTCTTGCAAGAACCAAACCACAGAGTGACACGACACTCCAACCCTTGACCCTTGCCTCCATAAAGCTCAGTTCGCTTTCACCACCTGTCTCTCTCCTTCGACTCATATCTTCGAACATCCTGGCCAAACCATCCTCCCGTTCTTTGTGGTGACAGGGTCTTCTCCCCGCCCGCTTAAGCGCCCCCGACAAGTCCACAATAAGTCGCCTTTGGGCACAAATGGTACCCGCGGTCTAAGCGCCTTGAAGTACAACAAAGTGCGGCCGCATCATGCGACCACCCGTCCACTATCATGCCTTCCAAAGTTCGAGATAATAGCACCGAGCGGCGGCGCGAGAAAAAGGAGTCGTCACGATCAGAAAAGGACAGAAAAGAACGAGATCATCGAGACCGAGAGAGGGATCGGGAAAAAGACCGTGACCGAGACCGGGATAGAGATAAAGACAGGGACAAGGAAAGACATCGATCGCATCGCAAAGCCTCTGTCCGTGAAAAGACATCCTCAAGAACATCCATCTCACCGGTCAATGAAAAGAGACGGTCCTCCATGCCTGGAAAGGTCGAAGATGTCCCCATCAAATCGGACTCCAAGTCCAGCCTGCCCTATCCCTCATTCTCCAGAGAACATAGCCGTGAAGCCGTCGGACTGGGAAGTCACCCCGTCCTCAACGTCCTCACTCCCCCTGCGACCGATCTGAATATTTCCAAAGACAAACCACCCTCGAGGCATTCTACGTCTGCGCATGAGGCGCCGCCCAGTCCGCCGCTCACCGACAAGAACTCGGGCACGGCGAAATGGAAAGCCAATGTCGGGAGGCCCGTGTCGGTCAACACCATTCAGGAAGAAGAGATGGGTCCTCAGACGGAGGGAGATGTGAAGACTACAGCCAAGGCACGCCTCATACCAAAAACCAGAGGATCCAAGGGCCATCTGCGTACTTCCTCTGAGCTGGGCACAGACAGTTCCCCGACCCGGAAACCGCGCGATACACCAACCACGCCATTGAAAACGGTAACCCCAGCCTCAACAATGCCCATTTCTCAAAGATCAGTCAGTCAACCCACCCGGACTGCTTCTCCCACAACTACCAACAGTGCAACCGAAACTGGCACGAACATCAGTTCCGAAGCGACTTCGATAGCCCCAGAACAACCTACCATTCAGCGGCCAGGGTCAAAAATCCCTTCCACCACCATGTATCCCGATGGCCCAACAGTTGTCATCCCCCAGTCAAGGGGAGTTACACCAATGGAAGTCTATATAGAGGACAATGCCTCAGTCATAACGGGGACCCCTGCGGGTGTCTCACAAACCCCCGGACCTCCGCCACCGCCTCCAGCGCCCATCCCCGTCTCTGTACCCAAGGTCGACTACCTGCTGCAGCACGGTGGACTAAACCAGTCGGTAACGAAGAATTTGCTACTGGCCGGAAAACCCATGGCGGTGCAACAAGCTCAGGCGCCGAATCAACACTCTATTTTGGTTGCAAATCTATTCGAACCTTATGTTGCGCTGCTTGATGACTACGAAAAAGTCATGTCGAAGAACGGTTCATTAGCCGTAGCCACTGGGTACCGCTCAGTGGCACGACGACTTCTGGATCGACTTGAGGCTGTTTTTGCACGAGATATCTCCTCGGAAGCATGTCAGTGTCCCATGTGCGAATACGATCATTCCGAGGACGTCAGAGGTGTCAGTTGGGGCGAAGTCCTGGAGCTGGTGTCTGGGAGAAAAGATCTCCCCAGTTGGCCTCCTTTCGCCTTTACGCAGTCACCGGTGGGATTGGGGATCTCTCTAGAGTTCCGCGTACCCATGCAGAAACTCGACATTGATGTACCGGAAGAGTACAGAGAACACTACATCCGACAGTCGCGCAAGACGAAGCAGAGCGTGGATAAGTGGCTTAGCCGACAGAGTGACGACCCTAGTTCGCCGCCTGAAGAGGTCGACGAGGAGACCTTGACCTTTGCCATCTTGACACATCTTCCCGCTGGTCAAAGGCCTATCTTCAAAGATCTGCTCGGTATCGTGGATCGGCCGATCGAACCTCCTAGACGAGCACCGACGCCCGAACTAGAGAAGCAAAAAGGCGAACCCCGTCCGCCTCACCCAACACCGACTCCAACGCCCGCTCCCAGAGTTCAGCCTCCATACATCGCTGTTGCCTCGCAAGCGATACAAAGGTTATACCGATTAGCGACCGCACCCAGAGATTGCGAGGCTGCACTGTTCTTACTCAACAATCGTTCAATGCACAACGCACTGGCCACGTTGGCTGCAATTTCCAACGACGAATGGGACATTCTGATCTCAGGCCGCTTTGATGGGTTTCTCAGGAGTGGTGCAGAAGACGTTCCCTTACCGGAGCACATCCCATCAAGAGGACCGACGCCTTATCGGCCCCCGACTCGAGGCGCTACGCCTGGTTACGGGCCTCAAACTAATGGTAATGGTTACGGTTCTCGCCAGACCAGCTACTCCCAGCCTCACGCGCACACAAACGGCGTTCCCAATGCCCAGTTTGGGGCACCCATTGCATTCGATGAGGAGACCGAGCTGGCGACCCTGGCTGAGATTGAACGTGACATCTATGCCGGAATGGAAGCCCTCGAAGATGCCTTTGAGATCCTGCACAACAAAGCAGAAAACGTTCGTCGAGCCCTACGAGAGCGCTCTGCTGGCCTAGCAGCAGCCGCCCAGCGCCGACGTGGCGTGATGGGTGGCGGAATTGAGGTCCGCATGGATACTCCGGCGAGCGGGATCCTGCCCAACGGAGAAAACGGGACCGCAGGGCGATGGGACGCCGAGACTGACGACGGGCTCGGGGAGTGGGACGGCTTAGGAGAGATCGAGCCGGACGATTCAGCCAGCAACATCTCCAGTGCGCGGAGGAGACGGCCAAAGAGACGAAACGAGAGGCGCACGCCGGCTTTGATTGAGGAAGAGGACGAGCTCGACGACGACGGGGCCAGCGCAGGCACAGCGAGCCCAAGGAAAAGGTGACAAAGGGTGACATGATGTGACATGACATGTTTTGATGTGAGATGAACGTGTGCTTATCTGGCATGCATCTGTTTGACTACAAAAAGGGGTCCAGAATCACGAGACGTAGGCATTGCATGGATGGTATCATCGTTGCATATTTCCTGGCTAGCTAGTTTCATTGGGCGCGTTTCGGCAGGTTGTTCAGACAAGGAGGCGTCATTTTTGAGATCACAGAACATCAAACGCAATGAGAAAGAAAGAAGATTGATTGTGCTTATAATCCTGGCAGTAGTAAGTGTCTCTGTGCGTATACTCTCGTTCTGTGGTTTCCATCAAGATAAAGACCCTCCCCCTTTATTTCTTTCCAATGCTCACACTATTCAACTATCGCTCTATAGGTAACATAGTTAGCTCGTTCGGTCGTTAGCTACATTATTTAAGATTTGTCGGACGGGGTCCTGTCAAAGAAACCCAACCCAAAGGAGCCGTCAACGTTGCCCAGGACGGCTCGCGAAGTTCCACTCATCTCGTTGTCCTGGTAAAAACTTCTGGCGCTGCCGTCGACGTGTCCCACGTCCCCCATGACGGCCCTTGCTTGCTCCTTGATGAGATTTCGAATGTACTGATGACTTGCTAGCTTGGTCGGCTCGGCAAGGCCCGTGGCCGCGAAGTTGGCGGCACCAGCAGCAGCAGCGGTGGGGAAGATGCCTTCGGGGCTGTGGGAGTCGGACCCGGAAGCTTGAAGCAACAACCGAATGCTGGACGGCTCAGGCATGGCTTCCATCGCCTGCCTCACCAGCTCGACCTGCATCGCGTCGTCGTCGACCAGCCCGAGATATTGAAGCAGATAGTCGAGTCTGTCCACAAAGTTGTCGAGATCCGCAATGTGGGCTTCGATCTTGCGATGATGTTCCAGCGTCTGGGCTTGACCCGGGGCCGTCTTGGTGAACGACGATAAGTGAGGAGAATCTGAATAGGGATCTTGCTCTGGGACTGCGTCCTCCGTCGCATAGAACGCTGGCTCGATCGCCGCCATCTCACCTACATGCACCACTCCTTCAGACCTGTCCTCCCTGATCTTGAGCCCGGAATTCTCATGGTACTTCTTCGAGTGCTGCAACAGCCGCCTCAAACTCTCGACGCTGACTCTGACCACCTGCTTCTGGGATTCCAACTGTGCTTGCATCGCTGGCGGATGGTTGGCCGAAGAAGTCCCGCGAACCGTCGACCCCACCGCGCTGAGCCAGCCTCTCAGGAGGAGGAGCTTCGTGAAGGCCATGTTAAATTCTCCCCCCTGTTGGGCATCCAGCGTCACGTAGTTGCACCCATCCAGACACGTGGTCAAGAAACTGGACATGGCTATATTGCCCAGAACCAAGCCTGCCTGCTCCATTCTTTGGGCTCTGCTCGGTTTGGCGATAGGGTGAGGAGAGGACGACGGGTTTTCGTTAGCTATGCTATGCTACGCAATGCCGTGATATGCTATGCGATGCTGTCCACAGGGTCGGGCTCTGCCTTGTGTGGTTTTCTGTAGCCAACCGGCAAGGAATGAAGGGATAAGGCAGAAAAGAGAGGTGAGGAGGGGGGACAGCGGGTTGGGAGAAGGGTGCGGCTGTCCAACAAGTTTTGTCAAGGGAGGGATTGACGCTGTCCTCTGAGGCCAGAAGCTCCCCTCCTGCGGCGCCTACAAGTTCCATTGACGTGGCGGGCCGAGAAGCCACTCGCCTTCCCTCTCTCCAGCATTCCATCCCTCTGATTGGGTTCCCCGTTCGCCTCCCCAAGCCCTTCAACCCATCTTTCTCTCCATCTTGGTTGTCACGCGCGATCATCGATAAGGATCGAAGCGAAAATGCGGGCAAGACTAGACATTAGCATGGCTCGGTCGAGGCTACATCCCACTCTTGTGGAACGACGCAACCGCCCGTTCGACGTGGACTGGCATTGTCACGGAGCTGCGGCGAGGCTGTACGGCGCTAACCCCTCAAAAAGCGACATGGGGATGCGCAAGGACCAGTCAAGAGTTGCTCATCCCACGCTAATTAGCAATACGGTTTCTGGGCGTTCAATTTCGGGGTTGTCTGCGCACATACCATTGTGATGAGGACATACGGGAAGATGAGATGGAATTCTTTTGCATAGGTGGGTAGGTACTGTGCATAGGCCCTTGCGCGATATAAATAGCCGCCTTGTCGAACTTCAACAAGACCTGCTGTATCGTGCTATTCATACTGTATGGTAACTCCTCTGTAAGGCTCAAGCTACTCAGTTTTCTTATCTACTGTGTACCTCATATGTACCCTTGGTTATGGACCCCGAGGGATGACCCCTTTACGATAGACATAGCATAACTCCAGCACGAGAGTGGGGGCTTGAGCAGCGACCGCTCGGCATCTTACATGTCTATTTCCTCGTCTTGTCCGTTCTTCCTTTTTGACCAAGCAGTAAACCCAGAGACGCGCACATATCAGGGCAGAGTGGGGTACGATGTTGGCCCGCAGTCATCTTTGTAGCGTTCTCGAGTTCGTGTCGCATCGTAAATTCTCGATGCGGGGCTTGAGGAGGATTCTGCTATGGCAGGTGCTGGAAAGATTTGCTGCCTCTTCTCGGAGATGGCGTGGTGAGATGGCCGCTTCTTGTTCCCAGCGCAACTGACTTCACCTCAGCAGTTAAGGGCTCATCAAGTGTTCCACTGATATGGCATCTCCTTTGCTCCTAATTGATATATCACCTTGAAACCGAAGGGGTGGATGTTCTCCACGCTCCAATGGGTCGCAAGCTCGAAAAGTTAGCATAGCTGCTGGCACAGCACTAGAAGTCGACGTTGTATATTGGTCGATTGTTCGCGCATCGGATGCAAACTACCTCCGCAGGCACGTTCTCGGTACATTCCTCCATTTTAGCCTGCTTGCTTGTGAGATGGGATATTCCCAATGGATATTAGTTCAAAAAACCCTGTTCCAAGAAAAAGAAGGGGAAAAGGACGAGAAGAGTCGATGTAAAGAAGAGGCTGTTCTTTGTTGGTGACTCGGATTCTGGAATATGGTATCGGAATATCATTGTTCCTTGCACATGATCTCCCCCTTCCGACTTCTCTCGTCCACCATCTTCTTCCAAACACAACGCCGATCGCCTTGCAATTGAATGACCTCAGCAACAAGATGAGTCATCTCATCAGTCTCGCCATGACGCTTCGGTGCAGCCGCCGTCGCCAGAACCTTTCCATGCTGCCGGTCGCTTGCGAAAGCCAAAGCCCGGTGAATGGCGGCGCTGAGCACATTGAGAGGAACAATGCAAGAATGCGCAGTGACAGGTGAAGGGTGCTCCTGTATTGTGTTCAGATCGAAGGAGGCACGCAAAGTTAACCCTCCCGAGCGGTTCCAAACAAAGCTGATGTGATGACATCTCTTAACGGCTCGCCTAATGCACACGGCTCCGATCCGACAATTACACACGGCCGAATAAGCAGAAAGCCGCTCAACTACAAAAATCTCTCGGCCGTACGAGCACGAGTACGAGGTATTGTCCCGGCCACGAAAACTAGAGCTGTCCCGTCTTGCCCGTCACACCCATCCGCCTGTTGTTTCTCGCCTTGACAATGAAAATAGAATACAAGACAATTATTGGAAGATGATTACAGGTGATTGAGAAAAATATCCTCCATAGTTCGACAACGGGTTTGTTGCAGTACTCCGTCGGACGCCCGCGGGTATGGGCGGTTGTGCTGCAACGCCGATAGACGAGTGCCACTCGTTGCTATCCGCAGGCGGGTCTTTCCGTGATCTCACCTTGAGCAGCGATCGACATGCAGTCTTTCGCTAAGTACGATGTAGTGGACTGGCGGAGATAAAACTGGAGAGGCGAGGCAAGTTTCTGTCGGTACGCATCGTCGGAGACTCTGGCCTCAGATTGCATCCGCGCCGGAACAATTCTTCTCCTTTGCAGTATGTCACTTGTCCTCGCACGGTCATTCGCCGAAAGCGAGGCTTAAAGTACCCTACTCCTGCTTAGGAAGAGGGTATGTATATATCGCACCCTTCGTCCCCGGTTTGACTACAACGTATGGGAGAGCAGTGACAAACAGAGATTTGTAAATTCCTAACACTTCCTCAACCGAAGCCACTCGTTCCTGTCACTCTTTCTCAAATAAACCAAACCCCGTACACAATCCAGCACAACCGACAGGAGAACATACAACGAAAGAGACATTGAGAACTAGTAACGCAAGCAAGAATCCAAACTTCAGAAAATGCGCATATGTCGCAGCAAGCGCTCTGACATCCCTCCCACTGTACCGCCAACCACTGCGCGACCCCAAGTTCGACCCATGGATACTGGGTCGGAATATAGTTCAGCCTCCGACAGCTACGCCAGCAGCAAAAGCAGTCATGGCAGCAGCAATAGATGTGCGTGTGCCAGCTGTGACTCCCGGCGGCATGTCTCCCGTGGCGGCCGACATCGCAGGCACCAGAGCGGTGCATCCCAGGCCGAATTGTTGATTAGTGGATTGACCCAAACGCTGCGGACTCTTCAGGCCATGAGCGAGCAGGAGAGGCTTCTGAGAGAGCAAAACGAGATGCGGAGAAATTCCAAAGACACCGAAAGTAGTGACGATGGGAAAGACGTCGAATCAACGGATGATATGGACGGCGAGAGTGAGATAGGAGGCGAACTCGAGGCATCTGCTACAGTCACAAGAGCGGACTACGAGCAGCGTCTGGACGACCGCAAGGCTAGGAAAGGCCTGAACAACTATCAGGCTGCTCTAACAGGCCGTTGACAAAGGTCGACGCAACGCTGGGGTTGTTGATGGGAGAGGAGGGCTTGATGTGTCAACATCCCTTCAATCTGTACATTACCACAGAAATGACCCAGTGTGGCCAAGGTCGAACGTTTTCACGTCCCTGCCATCGATGGTCCTGTAAATAGTTTAGGGCGAAGATCCCTGATCCTCATGATTCATGAACAATAGACATGCTCGAAACATTGCTCAGATTCCTCTAGGTTTATCTCTGAGCGTTTCCACCTAGAAGCTTAAACCGCTTCTCAAAAGACTTTTCGGTTCGTTCGATAGGATACGCTGTCTGCGCCGGATGATCGTCACTCGTCTCATTGGTAGGACCATAGCAGCGGACGGACAATTGAATGACCAGACCCCGCAATCTGAGAGAGAGAGCAGATGTCGCTGCACGTCGAATCCCAGATTGAGGGCGAACATGGACGATTTAGTCGGAGTAGTGGTCTCGATCAATACTGGGCGTTCGTCGAGCCTTCGTTTCTTTCCACCAGATCTCCCACGCCCAGCCCGCGCCCGACTTTCACCTTGACCATCTTCTCCTTCTTCCCGTTCTCGCCATTGACCGTCTCGCCCTCCTCGCCCTTCTTGCCCAGCGAACCTACTCCGTCACCCTCATCCTCGTCCTCCTCCGGCAGACTCTTGATCTGCATACTCTTGAGATCCATGCGCATGGCGAAGGCGTCCTCTCCGTCGGCGTAGTACTTGCTCTCGACCTTTTCCACCTCGAACCCAAGAGTGTCGCGGTACAGGTGCAGGGCCGCGGTGTTGGACATGCGTACGTGCAGGCTGACGTAGTTGGCGTTGAACACCTCGGCCATGGCCCGCTGGCTCATCCTCATCAACTTCTCCGCGATGCCCAGCCGTCGGTGTGTCCGCATCACCGACAGACTAGTGATGTGCCCGTGCTGGACCCCGTCCGGGGGATCCTCCTCCATCTTCGCAAGTACATAGCCCACGACTTTCGGGTAGCGCGGCGGTTTCGACCCGGAGCCGCGCACGACGGCGACAAAGGAGAGCTGTGGCCAGGTGAGCGCGTGGTAGAGGTAGTATTTGAGGAAGTAGTTTTCAGGCAGGTTCGTTAGGTTGCACTGTTGGATCGATGGGAGAAGGGAGATGTGGGATGGATACGACGAGACCGGTACAATGTCGACCATCTTGGCGGGCTTGGACTGGGCTGATAAAGACGACAGGTACCAGAGGGGAGCAATATGCCAGAAGAAAGGCTGTATACCGGTATGGTTAAACGCAGGGAAACTTGTCGTGTGTCAAGGTTGTGGAGGATGGAGACTGCGGCTTATTTCAAATGACACACTTTTCCTGTCATTCTCAGCCTTGGGCTTTGGTTTCTTCTATGTAACTCCAAACCCTCCCTCCCTTAAAAGTCAACACAATTGTTATCTCTAGTCCTCATTCTTTCCCCTTATGCTATTGACATTTTCATGCCGCCGTTGGCACAAATCACACTGCCTGTCGTCCATCCGCTCTCTTCGGAGCAGAGCATACCGACGACGCCCGCAATTTCGTCAGTGAAAGCTGGCCTCTTACCACCCATACCCTGCAATACCATGCGGTCATATTCCTCGGGATCGCCTCCCGCCCGTGCTCTGATCGCGTCGTCACCTCCTTTGTAGTCCATCAGTGGTGCACTGTCTACATATTTCTGGTTTGTTTTCCAAAACTTCTCGCCCGCAAGACTGTACATGTCCCCCCAAACGGGGCCTGGGTTGATGGCATTGACCGTGCAGTTTTCCGCCAACTCTCTGGCCCAAACCCGGGTCATGGCTTCCAGCGCCGCCTTTGTCCCGGCATATATTGACTGTGACTCACACCCGATTGACGCAGACACGCTCGATACGTTGACAATGCGCCCGGATCGGTCTTTGGGGAAGTACGGTTGACATGCTTGAACCAGCAACAATGGCGCAAGGACATTCACATTGTATTGCTGTCGGAACTGTGTCTCTTCAATGGCGCCCATGTCTGGATCATTCAACAGTTTGTTCCCGGCGATGCCCGCGTTGTTTATAATAATGTCCACCTGGAACGTGCCCGTCCTAGGGTGTGAAAAGTGATTCTTTGCTGTGGCTAGGATATGCGGGATGCTGCGAGTTGGTTCTGCAAGGTCGGCTTGCACTGGGAAGCAAAGGACATCGTATGCTTCAGAGAGTTCTTTGCAAAGTGCTTGCGTTGGCTCGGTGGAAGAGTCGGACGTGTAGACGAGAAGGAGAGAGCACCCTTTGGCAGCGAGATTCTGAGCTACGGCAGCTCCGATACCTGTCATCAGTTAGACAAGCTGCAGAGTTGAGCCTCATCTTCCGAAGAATGCCATGTACACACCTCTTGAGCCGCCAGTTATGATACCAAACTTGCCCTCATGCGGCCGGTAGTCTGTGCTCTTTGGCATGTTGGTAGAAGAGAAAGTCCTGCGGCGCGAGATCGAATTGTCTGCCATTGGGACGAAACTTGAGGTAGGTAGTAGGTGAACTTGTATATTTTGGAACTGTTCAACTCTTAGACCTGTCCTCTGCCCTGCTGGCCCGGCAAGTGGGATGATGGAGAACGAGCGCGGGGACATTTATCCTGCGGCGCGTTCTCCCCAATAATAATATTAACGGCGCGAAATGGCCCGCAGTCTCTGTGGACAACTTTCCAGTTCGTGAAAGTCGTCAACACCCCCCATCGTCTCCGGCGATTTCAGTCAATTGACTCTTCGCAGACAGTCCCTTGGCCTTTGACTGCTCCGCTTCCCGGTCGCATCAAGGTCGATGGACTTTCTCAAATCCGCCGTCGCTTCTGCCATCGCCAAATCCAGCTCCTTTCCAGTCACCATTGGAGACCGTATTGATTTCGGAGACTCTATTTGGATCCTACACAATGCGATCAAGAAGGTCAGTCGGGGGATTTCAACTAAGCTTTGTGATATAACCGTTCTGATGAATGATGGTCTAGGACGACAACTCGCCGTGCTGCCTGTTCAACTTCGATATTCATGCCAACAAGGCTCTGCTGCCCCTAGCCAAAAATGCCGCCCGAAAACTGCGGACGATACGACACCCCGGAGTGATACGGGTGATCGATGTGATCGAAAACGAGACAAACATCTACATCATCACGGAGAAAGTCACTCCGTTGGCCTGGCATATCAGGCGCAAGAGCCTGAGTGAAGAGACTATAAAATGGGGATTGTACAGTGTTTCTTCTACACTGAAGTTCATCAACAACGACGCCTCTTCTGTGCACGGTGCAGTACGCATTACCTCAGTGTTCACGAGTGAGAGCGGCGAATGGAAGCTGGGAGGGTTTGAAGTGCTGAGTTCTATGAATGACGACGATGCGATTATTTACAACTATGGAAGTTCCTTGCCAAACTCGAATACTTATGCCCCGCCCGAAGTGGTCAATGGCGGCTGGTCCGCTATCAAGAAGAATCCCCTGGGGGCTCCGGACGCCTACGGTCTTGGGACTCTTGTGTACGAAGCATTCAACGGGAGTTTCGTGAGCAGCGACAGCCTAGCACAGCCAAAGAGTATATCGGCCAATATGGTCCCGAGCTATCGGCGGCTCATAAATGCAAATCCGAAGCTGAGGCTGAATGCTGGGCAGTTTGTCGAGCAGGGAAAGAAGGTCGGAGGATTCTTTGAGACTCCGCTTATTCACATCACCGAAGGAGCTGAGAGTCTTGGGTTGAAGAACGAGGAGGAACGGAACGAGTTCCTGAAGTAAGCTAACCTTCTGATATCGAGCAGACACGTTGCTTACTCTATTACAGGGAACTCGACAGCCTCACGGATGACTTCCCGGAAGATTTCTTCAAGATGAAAATCCTGCCCGAGCTGTTGAAGTCTGTTGAATTCGGTGGCGGAGGACCCAGTGTCTTTGGAGCAATCATGAAAATCGGGTTGAAAATGTCCGACGACGAATTCGAATCACGCCTTGGGCCACTCATTATCCGTCTCTTCAATAGTGCAGACCGGGCCATGAGAGTATGTTTGTTGGATAACCTACCACTAATGATTGATCGAATACCTCAAAAAGATGTGAATGGCAAAATCTGGCCTGCCATGACGACTGGCTTCACCGACACAGCACCAGTCGTCAGGGAACAGACAGTCAAGGCCGTCCTCTCAGTGATATCCAAGCTATCGGACAGGATCATCAATGGAGAGCTCCTTCGGTTCCTCGCCAAAACAGCCAATGACGATCAGCCAGGAATCAGGACTAACACCACGATATGCCTCGGGAAGATTGCAAGAAATCTAGGAGTTGGGTCACGGTCTAAGGTACTGATTGCTGCGTTCGGCCGTTCTCTAAGAGATCCTTTTGTACATGCCCGAAGTGCAGCATTGATGGCCCTCAACGCCACAATTGATGTCTTCAGTGACGATGATTGCGCCACGAAAATCTTGCCTGTCCTTTGCGTCAGTCTGGTCGACAAAGAAAAGATAGTTCGTGACCAAGCCACCAAAGCAGTCGATTCTTATTTGGCGAGAGTTCGCAAATATGCATCATCTTTACCTGAAACGGCGCTTCCACCAGAGCCTGTCCCAGGAGCAGCCAATGCCGCTGTTCCAGCGAGGATCGGAAATCAAAATGACACCAGTTGGGCCGGTTGGGCAATTTCCTCTTTCACAAACAAAATGGCGGGGGCTAGAGGCGAGATGGCTTCCACGGCGACGGCGAACGGAGCACCTTTGGCACAAACGCAATCAATGCCTGCTTCTGGACGCAACACACCCACCATCAACGTTACATCGGACAAACCGACAACTGGCCCATCAAGATCGCAAGCCTCGCAACCAGTGAAAAGCTCCGCACACGCGATTGAGCCCGAAGCAGGTTGGGAGGAAGGGGACACGATGGATGCCTGGGGTACCATAGATGATGAGGGAGATAACTTCTTTGATGCATCACCCTCGCAACGTACAAACACGACCACCCCTGAACCTGCAGCTGCCTTTGATGATGGTGGCGAACCGGATTTTGCTGGCTGGCTGGCTGCGCAGTCAAAATCTAAATCGCAGAAACCACTTCCAAAGGGCTTATCCAAAGGTACTTCCGCAGCTTCAACGCTCAATGTCCGTCCTGCGGGCCCAGCGAGAAGTGTTTCTGCGGGTGTTGGGACAACTGGGGCGAATGCGAAGAGACCGGCCATTTCGAGTACAAGGACGACACCCCCTGTAGCTGCAAAGAAAGAGATCAAGAAAGAGGCACCCAAGCCTAAAGAGCCTGACATCAATGATGATGACTGGGGCGAGGCCTGGGAATGAGGCAATAGCAGCGCACCAAATTCGCGGATCTGGATGTCATCTCTGTTGTCACCATACCCTTTACGCGGTTTGAGACACTGATGTTTGAGCCCTTTCGCAGTCAAGCAAACAGCTCTGTCGGAAACATCCACTGTCCTGCCACCTTCCTTCGTGGTCCGCTATTCTCATGATCGCTTTTCTACCGCCTACACGCTTTGTTGGAGTCATTGACATGGTGCTCTTGAGCATGAGTGTTTGCTTGGCCATGGAAACGACAAATGACTTTTTCTGATTGCGATAAACAGAGCCGAGTCATTGATATAACGAGTGCTGGTACTGGAACACTCTGATGACGGCACCAAGATTGTAACTCGCGACGTCAACCTTGGAGATGTCGACCCTCCCACATTGGCTGGGATATCACACAACGACGGTCCTCCCACATCCCAGAATCAGAGGTGGACTAGCTAAAACCCCTTCAACATATTCTTCTGATACATCCAACACCTGTTCCACCATGGAGAGTTTCTCTGAGGAATTCATCGAAGCAAAACCAACACAGCAGGCACAAGCTGTTACTGTATTAGATGACTTTGACTCACCACCCAAAGACATCTTGGTTGATCCCGACTCCAATGGGGTCCGCCGACTGCGTCTAATGGAAGAGGCACGGCGAAACAGGTTACGGATGGAAGAACAGCAGAGAGAAGCGCTGCGTGACGCCAGAAAAGACATCGAGATGAAGATGTCCACACCTCAAAAGACGACCAACTCCGAACAAGAGCCGAAATCGAAGAACAGACGGAATCGTGGAGGACGGAACCGCGGTAGTCAAGGCGGAGACGTGATAGCCGAGCAATTCGCCAATTCTCAAGCACAGCCAGAGTCTGCGGGCCCAAGTCGGCAACAAGTCGATTCACAAGGACAGTCACTACAGCAGATGCCTGCACCCAACAGTCTTACCGGCGATACTTTGCGGCAGACGGCCCGTGCATCAGGTCGACGGTCGCGCAACCCCCTGGAACAGGTCCTAGCTCCAGAGTCCCAGGGGCTACTGCATTCGCCTGGAAGCGGCCTGAACCTGCAAGATCCCTATGCCCCTCTGAGAGCTGGACCACAGAATGTGCCGCCGGAGCTAGCTCTATTGCAGGCAAGAGCTTCAACCTGCGGAGTTAATGGTCGTCGATCTTCAAGGGCGGCTTCAGGTGAGCACACACAACACCCATCTTTCTCACCACGCACCTCATGGGCACCTCTTCCACCTTGGACGCCTCACGGTCCTGCGGCAGGGTCCTCAAATATCATCACGCAGAGCGACGAGGACAGCCACAGGAGAGGACCACCGTACATCGGCCCTACTCGAGCTGTCGAGGCAGAACGTCTAAGACAAGCACAGAACTCACGCGACGACCCGAGTTTACAAGAAGAAATAGCCTGGGAACGAGACGCACTTTGGAGGATTCTGAGACAGCAATTTGGCATGGGCGATCCGCAAATTCGGGCACTATTGGAAAGCGAAAGAAACAGGGACAGAGTTATTGAGTGGGAATTTGTGTAAGTTTGGGTGTTATCTTGGTTTGGGATAACTCTGAAGCGGCTCTATTTTGGCGTTGAACCACCCTTGAGCAGTCTAAAGATCCGTTGAGGATTGTCCATAGTGCGTTTCTGATGCTGGCCGTTCATTCGTATGCCTGTTCTGAAATACCCCATTGGCAAATGACCAAGTGTGCACTCAAGAGCGGACACTGACGGGCGTCCTGTGCGTTTTCTGCGTGTTGCTAGCCGTGCCGTCCTCAATGATACTTTTTGTGGTCAAGTGTTACTTGACCGCTCATGCCTCTTGACTATTTAATCCTGCCGTCCTTGACCATCTCTCTCATCACCCGTATGGTTTCCTCGACTGCCATCTTGGCCACTTTGGTCTCTTTCTGCCTCTTTTCTGCCAATGCTTTGACGTCGCCCTCACACTCGGGATGCAGCCACTCAAACGTGTAGGTCATATAGAGATCCTCGCCCTCTGGCCCTGCTCCTTGCGAGATGATGTTTTGGACCTTGGAGCCGTCGGGTTGGTGGAATTCGACCTTCATTGCCTCGTACGCGACACACGTCTCCTTCACCCTCCTGTTCCCGTCTCGAAACACAACCTCGCGCACCGTGACGGGTCGGCCTTGCTCATCTTTCGACTCGGAAATGACGTCCGTGGAGAGGAGGGCGCCACCGACAAAGTCCTGGCCCGCGCGGATCTTCAGTTCGAGACCTTGCCAGATCTGCGAGATAGTGAGTTTCGGTGAGGTGGATGGAGGGTTGATGGGTGCGGTGTAGGCGATATTGTTCGAGGGCGTCATGGCTAGTGAGTACTTGAGGACCGAGGGTGATGATGCAATGAGGAGATGGACTGAGAGATTCCTGGAGTATTCTTGTCGTGGGAATAGGATAGTGTGAAGGTCAATTGTGATCGTCGGTGTGTCTTATTATGCGGGGTGCAAGCAACATGTTTGGGGGCCGCTGCGGGTGTTGACCGCGCCAGCTGCAAACGAGAACGAGCACATGTCCAGTCACCTGCTGTTCACACATCCTTCGCCTGGTCATTCCACTGAATCTTCACAGAATCCATGCTCGAACGGGTCCGGATTCAATCGTGTCCCTAGCCTTCATACCAAGAGGTATCTACCAGCCATTTTCCTAGACCTCGGTGCTCACCTGATCAATGCACACAGAATCGGACGACGACAGTTTCGGAGCTCTTGCGCACTCCGAGGCAAAAGCGAAAAAGGAGGAGGAATAATGACATGCCTTCACGTTATTATGGTTCATTGAACAACTGGATCTTCATTGCTCGTTAGGCACTGTGGTCCTGTTGCTCTGGAATTGGCGAATCGCGAATCCGAGCCCTTCAGGCTGCTTTCAGGCCAGACTGTAGCTGTGCCAAAGCAGCCAGACTTCTTCGCGGCTACCATCGGACCATTATATCCGCGGCATCCAGAGAGCCAATCTCGTGGATCCATTCCGCCATTGATGGCCTTGCTGCCTGGAACTTCATGTCAGCAGCTGGTACATCTTGCGCGAAAAAGTACGCTCGAGCCAATCACGCATCAGGATTCTACGTTAGTCAGGAACGCTTCAAGAGGCAAGGGTTTCTGCCTGGGATGGCACTTCCGGAATGCTAAGGAGTCATGCATCGCACGTATTCGGTAAGGAACAGCCTCTGGGGCTTCTACAAGCACAGGTACATATATCGCCATGCCCCGCATTTTGATGGAATGACACTGCCCTGTTTCTCTATTCGCGAGTTTGTTGTTCAAAAGCTGTATCCCTCCGCACGATGACAAGCACAGCCATCATGGCGGACCTCCCGCTGATGGAGAAGCCAAAAAGAACTCGCAAAACACATCACAAGGTTAGGACTGGATGTATAACGTGCAAGGTCCGGCGCAAGAAGTGTGACGAGGAGAAACCGTTTTGTCGCCGCTGCACAAGTACTGGTCGAAAATGCGACGGCTATGTCAGTCAGACTGCCGACCAACCTTCAACGTCAGAAGAGTCATCACCGCTGTATACCGAAGCCGACGCAAAGCGACAGAAGACGGGCACTGGCAAAGTTGCTATCCCGGCATTGAACAACTCGAAGACCCAATCCGCTCTAGACAAACTCTGGCGGCCGCCATCCAATGTCATGTTTGAGTCGGACAATGACTTCTTCTGTTTCGACTTCTTCCGGTCTCGGACGGGCCCCGAGTTCGCTGCATATTTCGACAGCTCAGTCTGGCGAACATACATTGTGCGAGCATGTGTGCAACATCCCACAGTACTGGCAGCAGCAGCAGCAGTCGGGGCTGTCCACCGAAGATTCGAACTGGGAATTTCGCGTGAGGCATTTGAGTATTGCGACATTGCGGATAAACTATACCAGAAGGCACTCCGAAAGTTGTCGGATGACATGGCTTCACATCCCAATGCCGCCGAGATCAACATGATTGTCATGAAACTCTTCAGCATTTTTGAAACATTCCAGGGCAATTACGATGCGGCACAAGTGCACATGACGAATGGTCTCAAGGGCGTCCTGAGTGGAAAGATGCGCACAACCTACAAGAATACGCAGTATCGTGCCGTTGAGGTAAACCATGACAGTCTGAGGCGCCTCTTCCTTAGACTGGAGCTTGAGTCTGTCCGACTATTTGGAGGCGCGGCCAAGATCCTCAGCGAACCGGCAGAGTCAATGCCTGGTCCATATCTCAGTCCATTTTCCCCGACGGGGAGCGAAACCACCTCCTACCCTGACCCAAATCCTCTTTCCATCCCTCGCATATTCGACTCACTCTCGCAGGCCCGTGACATTCTCTTCACAGAAGCAAATTGGATCTGGCACACATGGGGTCTTCTCGAACAGGGCTTGCTGACAGGCACGGGTTTCCAGCGTCACCAAACACACATCTCCCGTTTGTTGCAATGGAGTATGGCATATGCAGAATACAGCAAGAGCGGAAAATGCCGGAACAGCCCGCAGGATCGACACATGTCTCAGCTTCTCAAGGCGTATCGCGAGGCCGCATATCTCCTGTTACTTACACAGATGGCCTTTCACTCCGCTGATACCGGTGAAGTGATCGTGCCGTTGTGTGACCCGCCAGAAACCTGTGACTGCCACAAGTCCTGTCGGAACTACGCCGAGCGCAAGGAAGCCTTGAACGCCCACTTTGCACGCTTGTTGGTCCTGAGCGAGAGCATTTTGAACCGTTCATCCTTCTTCGCGTATGATGAGCACTCGATGAGTGTCGACAGTGGAATCGGACCCCCAATCTACATAGGAACAACGGACTGTCGGTCTACCAAAGTCCGGTATCAAGTGACATCCCTTCTCAACAAATCGGAGATCCAGTCCCGCGTATGGGACACTTTGGGCGTCTACACCATCGCCGAAAAGCTGGCGAGCATCGAAGAACACGCGGTGGTCCAGTGCGGCGCTGTGGCGGAGGAATTGGAGCCGAAGTGGGTTGATATCACGTTCTTCCTGGATGAGAGGAAGGTACTGTTACGCTATTGCCACGCCGATCGAGAAGGGAGAGAGGGCAGATTGCGAGGAACGGGATTGTGGACCGGCGAGGATCGATGGGAAGAGAGCGGGAGCGGCGGTCTTGTCTGGACGCAGGAGTGGGTTGCCTATTAACAAGCGAGGACCGATGTTTGCGATGCGCTTTAGCGGAGAGTATTCTCTAATTACACGGTAGGATCGGGCAATGGGGGTCCTAGCTATCACCACTCTGAGACCTGAGATCCTGCCCTGATTTTGGAAACGAGGGATCCGGCCCCTTTATGATCAATGAAACGGCAATAGACTATTGCCCATGTAGAATATATCATCAGAAAAACCATGACATTTCTCTTCAGCATCCGTTTCTCCACGGACCAACTCGAGCTGGCGGGCTTTGAAGAAAATAAGACAAGGGAAGCAGGGAACGTACAAGTAACATAGTATATATCTGTCCTTGCGGTGAGCCTCGATGGTATGGACAGGCATGTATTTACTTTTTCGAGCGTTCTGCCCTCTAGAATTTATCCTGGCCGGGTCCTAACGAGGCAGCAACTTGATCTGATCTTTCTTTCAGCCGCGGGGAGATAACGGCTCCCTCGCATGGGAGATTGGAACGTGGTTGTTCGGGTACAATTGAGTCGACAGGTAGACAGGTAGGCAAGCAGGACAGCAGGAAGGCAGACGGGGATTCTTCGGCCAGCCAGCCTGGATCCTCTCTTTCTGCCACCCGGTGGAGCTGCTCGCGCGTTTGTCTGTATTGGGACGACACGGAAAGACACTTGCGTGCTCTGTGCCGAGGGACAAGAAGAGAATTTGGTGATGGCGCCGATTATGGGCCGACATCTGGTGCAAAATGTATGTGTATCGATAGCTAAGGATTTTCTCGGAGTGTCCCTTGGCTTGGACGCCGCAGAACCGTTCAGATGCGCTCAATGAGTTTCGGCATGCTCCTCATTAAGTACTGCTCATCCCGAACATAAGGACGACCACAGCACACTCAGCCTCGCCTGCTCCTCCTGAACGCAGGGAATGCCCCGGCAGAAGACCCATCTGTCCTGGCACTGCTATCGACGTCCCGCACCGCCTTCTCCCTCTGTCCCTCGGTGTTGTCGACTACTCCCCCTCGCCCAGCCTCGGTCAATTGACTGTGCCTGACCGCCCTCCGCCTCCCGGTACAACAGCAGACGCCGCAACAGGTGCCCAGCTGCATGAGGAACCCACTCAGATTGAGACCCGTGGCGATCCACATGAACGCGAGCATCGGCTTGCCCAGGCGCGCGTGGATGTTCAAGTCGGCGGCGCCCGAGAACTTGTCTTGGAAAATGAGGAACATGATGGTGGCGATCAGCGAGGCCACCGCGGTGAAGAGCAACGCCGCCAGGGTCAGGATCGAGATGGGCAGCTGCCGCAGGAATATCCGTTTCGCTTTATGTTGCCACCGGGGCCGCTGGGAGAAGCCTAGCGGAGAGACGAAGATGCAGAGAAACGTCAGGCACGTCCCGACCAGGAAGCACGAGAACATCCAGAAGGACGCGAGGCGGACGAGGTCGAGCACGTCGATGACCTCGCTGGGCAGCGTGATGGACGCCCCCGCTAGGAGTTCGTCCAGGATGATTTGCACGGGGTTAAACCAGTACAGCGTCTTGGTCGGGGAGCAGTACGTGATTCCTTCGCCATTGTAACCTTCACAGAAATTCCACAAGCCGACTTGGTAGAAGTCGTGCAGCCCGATGGATTGGGCTATGCTGTTGATGAAGATGGCGTTGGGGACCGAGGCCGGGATGATGTTTGCCAGGTCGATTTTGAGGAAATAGGTAGAACGGATGACGGCCTTGTCGTTGATGTTTCCTATCTCCACCAAGATGAGGAAGATTGTGGAAAGAAGATAGATTATCGCCGCAAATGTGCGGAGGGCTGTCGGTTTCGACTTTGCGTAGCCATATGGGACCTCGTCGGATGGGCGGTCTCGGTTGACGGGCTTCTCAGATTTGGCGCGTCTGAAGAAGGCCATGCTGGTACTGAGATGTCTGGGAAGCCAATTCAGACGGGCCTCCTCATCGAAAGGTACTGATCGACATGGGACGGATTAATTGATACAGAGGAGTAGGGAACTTGTGTGTTGGGCTACGACATCTGGAAAGATGTGTGCCAAGATTCTCAGCCGCGTAGGTTTCAAGGATCTGTGGCAGGGATCGAGTGTGAGAGCAAGATGCACTCGTAATAATTGACCGTGGCTTGGACGCAGAGAGCTCAAAAGGTGGATTTCCCAATGGGACGTTCTGGTGGCCAGGAACTATGAATGACATCACGAACATCAATGATGATCCCAGCCTTGTCTTGCACTAAGACCCACTAGCTTGACGTATCACTTCCCATACCAGTAAGGTCAAGTGGGGCATAAGGCTGGAATCGGCAACCGGGCGACAACCTTGTTTCCGCATCGCAAAATTATGTCAAAAGGCCACCGCGACGAAATGAGGGCGCCGCCAATAAACAGCCACCACGTCTTTTTGGGCCGAGTGAATCAAATCAAAACAGTGCTCAATGGGAGTCGAGAACTGGCACTGTAGCTATCCAAGGGATGTTGCTGGGTAACTAACCTGGCCGTCCTGTTGGGTGCCAACACCATCGGGCAATGGGGTTTTCAGTGGCTTACGAGTATTTCTCCGAACCAAGCACCCGAGCAACGCGCGTCATCGAAAGGTATTGGATGATGGCACTCATGCACCCAGGTATTTAGTGTGTGGTTCCTGGCAATCACGTGAAGTTTTTATCCATCGCTGTCTGTTCAGACGACATGCCGTCTCCGCCTATTGCCAAGTCCATTGTTTCTCGAAAAATGTTCTACAACGCTTCTGCCTCTTAGATGCTGTGTCCATCACCGGGCTCAGCTTAAGCGGTATCAGACATGCGGCTGATAACATCCCTTGCCCTTGCCGGCCTCGTGCTTCAAGCGGTTTCTCAGTCCGACAGTGAGAGCGGAACGACCGAGACGACAGACACACCCACCGCAACTGGCGCCGATTATGCCACCAGCGGGACCACCTACGCCGACGAGTCCAGCACGTTGACCATCACAGCAACCACCGACTATGCCACTGTGACAGACCTGTCGAGTCTTTTCGCAACGTCAAACGGTACCACAACCTCATCCGGTACAGAGTCCGGCAATGCGACGACGACTTCGACATCATCCTCCGCCACCGAAACTGTGTTGGTAGGCAGTTCGAGGACAACAAGTACCTTGAACGGCACGGCGACCACGAACCAAACAGCCTCGAGCACATCGTCTACCGTACCGCCCACAAACACCGTCCCGTGCAATGGACACCCGTCATTCTGCAACCGCAAGTTCAGCAACATCACCTACGTGGCGGCCCATAACAGCCCCTTTATCCGTCCGGGGAATCTTGCCTCGAATCAAATGCTGGATGTTGAGACTCAGCTCAACGACGGGATTCGCATGTGTACGTTTTGTCCATTCCATTGTCTCTCCGTTCTTGGCCAGCATGAAGCTAAATGATGAGTTTGCGATTACAGTACAATTCCAAGCACATCTCGAGGACGGGACAATGTACCTCTGCCACACGTCCTGCGAGCTTCTCAACGCCGGCACGCTGCAGGACTACCTCACCACCGTGACCAAGTGGCTGCGCAAGCACCCCTACGACGTCATCACCATCCTCATGGGGAACTACGACGTCGTCGCACCGCAGAATTTCACCGCGCCGGTGGTCAACTCGGGGTTGATCGACTTCGTCTACACGCCCCCGACACAGCCCATGCCGCTGGACTCGTGGCCGACGCTCGCCGAGATGATCTTCCGGAACCAGCGCGCGGTGGTCATGCTGGACTACGAGGCCAACCAGACCGCGATCCCCTGGCTGCTCGACGAGTTCTCGCAGATGTGGGAGACGCCCTTTTCGCCAACGGACCGCAATTTCCCGTGCACGCCGCAGCGGCCACCGGACCAGGCGCGCAACGTGCGCGAGAACCGCATGTACATGGCGAACCACAACCTGAACCTGGACGTCAACGTCGCGGGGATCAGCATCGACGTGCCCTTCTTCACGTTGCTGAACGAGACCAACGCCGACGCCGGGTTCGGCTCGGCCGGCCGCGCCGTCCTCAACTGCACCACCATGTGGGACCGCCCGCCCAACTTCCTGCTGGTCGATTACTACAACATTGGCAATTTCAACGGCAGCGTCTTCCAGGTCGTCGCGGACGCGAACGGCGTGACCTATGACCGGGACAGTTGCTGCGGTACGGCGGGGTCTACAAGTGGAGGGATCGTGCTTGCCGGTGATCTGAGGCGCTCTTTTTGTTGGGTGGTCGTCGTCGTTGTCGGTATTTCTTCGCTTTTGGTATTGTAAGGTTAGGATATGGTTATGCGTGGACGGCGGGTCATGTTTGCATTCATGTTTCAAAGGCATGGCAGAGCCATGGGCTAGACTAAATTCTGGATCGGAGGTCTGTCCGCTAGACAGCACCGCTTTGGTTCGAATGCACGATTAGAACGAGGTGTATCAGGGCCACGAGACTGTGCCGTCGTATTTTGGAATGCAACTCGATCGCGAACAGACCCGAAGGCAAGGCTTGCTGGCGGTTTGTGCTGCCAACCCCGCGGAAAACGAACGTCATGCGTCCACCCATGTGGAAATCAACTACGAGCACAGAGCGAACAGAACGACGGACACTCTATTGAGGGAACTCCTGATTGTTGTATCTTCAAATTCTTTCCCAGCCCAATCTTCAAGTTCGTCATTCAATCTCGATCAAACTGACCTTGGCGCGTGGAGGCAGCCTAATGTTCCCGCCCATCATACCCTCTACGTACGCATACGAGACAAATTGAAACAGGCCGCTGGTCTGCTTCTCGAGAAGGTACGGTCGGTATGCGCCCCCGAGAATGGCCACATCATGTCCAGGTTTCGCAGCGCCGGGGGAGCAGCGACCGATATATCCTGATTTGGTGACAAACAAGTCCTCCTCCCCCTGAATGGAGGACATCACCCCGGCAATAATGCTCTCAAAGGACTTCCGACACGACTCCTCGGACGCGGTTAATTGCATCGCCGCCACCACCCAGATGTCGTACGCCTTAGGAGCCTTGATAATCCCATCTATCGCAGAGCCGTCACATGCTGCAGAAGCGGCAAACCACCAGGACAGAAAAAGTTGAAGCCCAGGATTTCTGCCCCTGTTGAACTGGAAGGAACTATGGCATAAGGCATCCCACAATGCCTCAATGTTGAGTCTTTGCTGATCTCCAGGTCGCTCTCCTAAAACAAGAAATTCAGACAGTGTTTTCAACACACAACTGGGCACTCGATTAAGCTTGGTGAGAATAGAGAAGACGTCTCCCAGCCTTGATACACTCTGTGGCTCACTCAGGTGTCTCCAGCTATTAGGTGTTTGACCTTCACCAAAATAGTCGGTTCGATAGACGTCAAAGAGGTCGAGTCCCAAGCGCTTAAATATCGAAAGTATATTTTCTGCTGCTCCTCCCAGCACTGTACCATCGAGGTTGACCTTGGTGACAAAGCAGACGGTATCGAGCAAGTATACATTGACTCTCAGTCGACGTCCAACTGTCGTACAATGGCCTGGAAGGTCTGTTACTGACTCTCTGGTCATATGCAGGAAAGCATAATGATCGTTTTCAACCGACCAGTCTGGAACCCAAGTGGGTAGTGATTTGTAACGTTTTCTTTGGGAAGAGCAGTTACAACCCCAGAGGTACAGATCTTGTCGTTGGGATATCATGCACTTTGCCGCGTCTAAGAAAACCTCCTCGACGTCCTTGTCGTAGTCTGGTATAATGCCATGATGGGTTGTGATCATGCCTAGTGCAACGTAGATGTGATCTCGGTGATCAGTTGCTTTGGCGAAGGCGAACCTGGCCACTGCGGTTGAAAGGTCTTTGCCCATCTCAGAAACACGAAAGCTCTCCCTTGCATCTCCAACCGCGCCAATGCCTGCGGCTACCCTATCCATTACATCACGTTGTCTTGATAGATAAAACAAGAGAAGCTCCCATCCGTCAAATGCACTACGGAATATCTCCCAGGAGAGTGAAAAACCGCCACAACATACCAGTGCAAGGCTGGCAAGTGCTACCTCCTGCACAATCCAGGCACGTGAGAAGAAAACGTTGAGAAACAGAGGTTCCACGGCTTCCCAGATAGAAGCGTTGTCGAATTCGAATGCTTGGGACCCCTTTTGTCCCCATCTCCCCAGCAACGAGTCCCGGCGGTTGATGATGTCTTTGGGAGTACAAATATCTGCAGAAGCCCAACTAGGTGTCTGGTTAATGTCAAAAACGGACGCATCGTCCAGTTGATATCTGTGATGGATGACCAAGTGTTTGTATTCTTCTGGGCTCGGTCGTCTATCAATTCGTCCAGCCCGTTGTTCCCACAACATGGCAAGGAGTTTCAATTTGTCAAATGCTTCCTCTGTGAGACTCTGAGATGGACCAAGCCAGAGGAGAACTTGTCGGGCCCGTCCATAGATCTGCTGCATCAAGGGGATCTGCCTGCTTTTTTCCGGTTTGTCTTTCTGATTTATGCAAAGAGCATCGGCCCAGAGAGTTCGAGTCTTGGCCACGTCCCGAAAGGCTTTCAATGCGGCATACAGATTAGCCTTGATTTCAACGAGCTGACCTTCACAGAAGATGGTCGCATTTCCAGGAAGTCCTTCCCAGACGTACGAGATACATTCATACGATGGACAGGATTCCAGTGAAACAGGCTGCAGTCGGCAACGGACAGGATCGTCGGCTGTACCTGGCTCGAGTTCGAGGAGTCTGATGTTGCATCCATTTTCCAGTTTTGCTTTTTCGTACATGGTCGGAGACAGGACTCCTGAGAGACGGTCAGGGATTTCGATCAGGTTGAAAGGAGGGGGAGAGAGTTGATGTCCGTATGCTCTCTCATAAAGACAAAAGGTCCTTTTGCCCGTTTTTGTTCTTGACACAGGAAATAGGCAACCACGCCATCAAGCGGAAGGAACATTGTCCCCGCGGCGGGTAAGAGCAACCGGCAGCTATGGCCGCTAGGACATTGGTCGAGCCGAGACTCTGGACGTGGTAAGGGGGGTTGGCCACTGATGTGGCTATCATTTATTGGACGGCATCGGCGAACGTGGCTGAGTTCGAAGTTAGCCTTGCAATCAGCCTGCAGACCACCCTGGCGATGTCGTGTCTCGATTTCAAGTTTCCCACGACCTGCAGAATTATGATCCCAGCACAATCAGGGGAAGACGCTGCTTGTTGACGGACATTAAGAAGCACCTGTGTGGAAATATTCTTGGAGGCAAGCTCCTCGTCCACGGGAGATGTACATGTTGCGGGTGTAAGGCTCTACCAGAACGACAAGGCTGAGGCTCCTTATTGGTACCAACCTGGGCGTTGTGGGGTTCATGGTGGATCTCCCTGTGATGTACGGGCTTTTGGGCAACCAAACATCACACCGCTATTTCCATTCCCAACGCACCGGCGATTCTCCATTATTCGTGAAGCTGGCCTACTCGAGGCAATGGCCTGACCGGGGTTCCATCTGCGTAACAAGCTCTCAACGTGGAGACGGTCGCTTCCCCACCGAAGCTGAACTTTGAAGATGAGACTGGCCCTGCAGGTGGGCCTGGATGTGTGCTTGCATCGTGAAGGCGTCTTCTTCGCCTTGGTGTATACCTGCATCCGGAACTAGCGGACACAGATCTACCATTGAGTAAGTGCCGCGCTATCAACGAACTAGGGGTGACCAAGTAGCAAAAGAAATGATGATCTGAGAGACGGAATTTCTCCCTATGACAAAGAGGTAAGATGCTGTATTACACTCTACCAAGCAGACCTCCTTCTCTATATACAGACGTCTCCAAAGACTATATCTACTGCTCACTGGGAAAACTCTTCATCCAGAAGCTATCTGTGGTGAATTGCTGATAGTCAATCCAGCATAGATCGACAACGAACCCTCCGTTAGAGATCGACTGACACACTAATCCTTGAACAGATCCCACAGCTTCCTCTTCCACGACCTAGAATCATACGAGGCTTTCGACGCCGGTGCAATCCATTCCCGACGGTCCGAGAAGTCAACCTCGTGCAGACGAACCCTATGAACGATCAGTCAAATCAATCATTCCTCGTATAGGTATCAGTAGAGGTATCAATGGGTAGAGCAACATACCAGTGTGTTTTGTAATACAGCTTGAAGCCGAAGAACAAGATGAAAAACGTCGGGATGGTGATGTAGCACGCAATAAACGACCGCCAGTTAAAGGGGTGCTTGAAGACCGTGTACCCCTGGATGAAGAGGAGGAAGATGTTGAACGCAAAGTTGAGCCGGTAGATCCAGATGCTCCCAAAGGCCCTGTAGGGGAACGTTTTCACGTCGATGCCTTGTTTCTTGGCCGCGGCCCGGATCTGCA
Organism: Fonsecaea nubica; assembly: GCF_001646965.1. Taxonomy (NCBI): domain Eukaryota; kingdom Fungi; phylum Ascomycota; class Eurotiomycetes; order Chaetothyriales; family Herpotrichiellaceae; genus Fonsecaea; species Fonsecaea nubica. The sequence continues at coordinate 18,811 of NW_019173793.1, read as the reverse complement.
GGTGCGTGAAGATGATGGCCGCCCAGGCGATGTAGGCCGCCGTGCCGCCCACGCTGGTCATGTACGAGAAGACTTGGCCGGCGGTGAGTTTCCTGTTCATCAGGCATAGAAAGCCCCAGAGGTTGGAGGTCAGGATGGCCACCCAGGGTACTGTCAGAGTGTCAGTGTCTATCTTTTCAATGGGGATGTCCTCTCTTACCTCCACGCGATGTCGTCTTTGCAAAGATCTTGGGTGCCCTTCCAGTCAAGGCAAGAGAATAGACCGTGCGTGACTGCACGTACACCACTCCATTGGCGGCGGAGACAAACGCCACGGTAATCAGAGCATTGACAAAGTGGCCGGAAGTCTTCCACCCTGCTTTGGTGAAGCCGATTGTAAAGGGTGACGATGCAACCACGGAATCTGCGTTCAAAAGGTCCGGAGAGTCGGAGGGACATATAAGTCCCTGGAAGAAGGGCATGCCAATGTAGACGACCAAGATGCGGTATACCACAGAGTTGATGGCCTGCGCAAACATTAGCCAACTTGAATACCCGGAAGTAATGTTTGTTTGTGTATATTCATACCCTTGGGACGTCTTTCTTGGGATTTCTAGACTCTCCACCAGCCAGAGAAATGATTTCGGTGCCAACGTAGTAAGCCGCCGCGAGGACGAAGACCTGTCCGAATCCGTCGATGCCATGGATAATTGGACCTTAAAAGTGTTAGTTCGGAATAACCGACAGAGGATGCTTGTAGACCTTACCCGTTGGCTTCGTCCAGTATCTGAATCCGATGTACCCACCGCCAAATCCACCGACATTGGCGACGATGGAGAGGAGGAAGAGGATGATGAGGGAGATGAACTTGAACATGCCGAAGTAATACTCCAGCTCGCCGTACACGTTGACGCCCAGGAGGGTGATGACGGAGAAAACTCCCCAGAAAATGAGGGCCCAGCCGTAGGAAGGGAAAGTCGTCTCGGGCACCCAGTAGCGGAGGATCAATATGGCAGAGTTCCAGTCTTGACAATGTTAATAGACGAACATGTCTTGATGTTGGGGACTAAAGACATACCTGCAGCGAGGAAGACACTCCACATGAGATAGTACAGCCACGACATGGCGAAACTCAGCGCTGGATCCACGAAACGACCGGCATGCTGGAAACGAGTTAATTCTCTAGATTTTGGGGGGAGAGCTGGAGCACAATGGTACCTCGACGAAGCCTCCATGGATGGGAAACAAGGTCGTCATCTCGCCAACACTTTGCATCAATATCCACACGGAGATTCCTGCGTCAGATCAGCATACTGTGCCACTGCTTCTCGGTTTGAAGTATTGGGGAGAGGGTCTTGACATACCAACAATGATGAACCCAAGTAGCGCACCCAGCGGACCAGACAAGTATATGGCGTAGCCCAAGCCGTAGAATGTGCCTGGTCCGATGATACTGCCGAGGGCAATGATCACGAAATGTCTACCCTTGAGACCTCGTCGGAGCCCATCGTCGAGGATATCGCCGGAAACATCTCGCCTGGTGTCAGGGCTGTCTGGTACATCGTCGGTGACTTCCAACGCGGTGACAGTCTTCTCTGGCCCTACGACATATGTAGCAGTGCCGTGGTCGATGCTCGAACTACTGGATTCCCTGCCGAAAGACATGTTGGAGTGTTCTGCAAGGCTGTGCCAGTAAGACTCCCTTTTTTTTCTTTCTCTTTCAGCCCTGGAGAATATCTTTATAGAACAGGCTGTGAGACGAACTGGGGCATTTTTCAGCAGAGTCAGTCTCGCCACTCACAGTAACCTAACTTAGTGAGTATTTCCCACGTTGCTACAGACCACCTTATTCGCACAGGCGTATCAAGAGAGTTCTTTCAACGGGCCAGAATCATGCTCGCGATTCACAGGGCATCTTGCACCATCAGACCTATTCCGGCGGCATCTACGGTGGATAGTCGGTTCCGAGTTATTGGGTGTGATATTCGGCCCTTGCAGAAACGAGACGTTGGGGGGAACGTCGCAGATCCGGCCATGTGTGCGAGTTGAGTTGGATGATGAAGCTGCTGCTAGTCCAAGTCGCGCAATTTTCGCCTCTCTGGTGCGATATATCATCTCACGCGGTTTACGGCCGTCCATGAGGCTAGGAGAGTGGGAGCTCCACATCGTTGAGGACCAACTCGAGACCAGATTGCATACCAGTTAGTATATCGTACATAGTACAAGCAGGAGACAGCAAAGACGTGGAACGCCTACCAGGTGTCTACACCCATAAGTGTAGACATGGTCCAGAGTGACCGACTACATGGGTGTCTTTTCTGTGGTCTCTTACCATCTCTTCCAATGTCACTCAAATCTTCCCCCCACGAGATGGACGGAATCCATTACGCATCCACGTGGAGGTGGAGGAAACTTCCAAGACCCGGGAAATGAGTTCAAGCAATGAACCCCCCATTGTTTGTTCCGCTTGAAGCTTTTGAGCCAAGCGATGGCATGATCTTGACTATATTAACACCATGTCTCCCCCTGGGCCAACCAAAGGACACGATAACGTAATATGAAACCAATTTTCACGCCTCGGTTGTAGATTTTGTGAGAAGGGATGAATGGTCTGAGCGGCGTCTGTTGCAATTCATCTCGTAAAGACATTCTTTTGTAGAGAATGGTACATACACTGACTGCGCGGAGATACTTCGTTGTACGAGGTTACCAGTATGAAAGTCTTAAGTGAACGTGGTTATGTGGATACCTGACGAGGCTCTATTATTTTCTTGTATTATGCCGTTGCGGACTTGTCCGATTTGTCGCGTGGATTGCTTGTTGGATGTCCTTGTACCGAGTACTCGGTACTGCATGTAGATCCCGTTGTCCTCCTTTTGGGATTTCTCATAGACTGGGTTTGATCCGTGAGAAGTTCAGGTCGGCGCGCTTTGTTGTTTGCTATACCTCTTACCTATCCGAACCTACGAGGTTTTTGCTCACTGAGTCACTCTCTCGCCATCCCTAATCCCTACTTACTCGGTACTCATGGCCACCACAACCACCGCCACCCACGAGCCAACCCCCGTCAGCGAGGAGGAAGACGTGCACAAATTTGCCCAGGTGATTGCCGCGGGCTTCGCCAACGACGCTCTGAATCGCTACCTCTTCTTGGGCCGCGACTCACGACCCGACCACCCCAAACTGGCGGATTTCAACAACCGCGTCCAGCATTGGTTGCCACTCATCAAAACTCGCTTCGAGAACGGAGGCATCCTTCTGCATACTTTTGATTGGGCAGGCGTGGCACTATGGTAAGTGGGAGAATCACCCAAATACGCTCTGCCTAGTGTACCTAGCTTGTTTTTCTTTGGAAGGAAGGGCGGAGGACCTAAGCGAAGAAAGATATTTGTTACATACTCTTTTCTTCTTTTTATCTCACGCTCTTTCTCTATCAAGGCTGGCTGGCCAGGTCGCTAACCTCACGGTCCACCGGACCGGCGCATGACTCGCAGGCTTCCTCCAGGGATCCAAAAGCCCGTGCCGAGCTCTTCAGCAGCCATCTCAGAAGGAGCCGCAGAGTACCGGCGCAAGTACGACGCGCTCAAGGCGAAACATCTCGGCGATCGACCCCACTGGTACCTCAACCTCATTGCCCGGTCGCCGGAGAGGCTAGAAAAAGGTACGACCATGCGAACTGTTTACTCAACAATGGTGTCTTGTCCCCCATTAGGCCACAGCAAGACTTGTTTTAAGTTTTCATGAACGTACTTGCTGACGTTTGTCTCTACTCGCCCCCCCTTCATCCCAAAAGGGTGGGCGTCTTTGTACATTCCTTTACTTTACAGGCGCTATTCGGAACCTAGTGGATCCCTTTCTCAAGAAAGCTCGCGAGCAAAACCTCCCTGTCTGGCTGGAGGCGACTAATCAGCACGCAAGAGACGTCTATACCCATTTGGGATTCAGGACTGTCGAGCTGGTCAGGATTGGCGAGGGGGTCGTCGACGCCGAGGGGTGGGCGCGGCCAGATGGTGAGGGTGTCTTGACGTACGGTATGGTTGCTGGGCTCTAGCTCGCAGGGTAGATTAGTGGTATGTGTGTCTGGGGAGTATTAGATCGATAGAAAAGTAACCGTGAACGAGAAGAACAAACAATCTGTTAAAAAATCATACTTCTTAAAGAGCAATGTTGAAGCTTCTGTCCCCAAGACATCCACATTCGATGTCCTCAAGGCGGACTGGCTACATCATCCATCTAGAGCCTGGACAACCTGAGCCCAATCCTCGTTCCCGTACGCACCCGGCACTCTATGCCCGTCAAAGAGACTCGCCATGACCACCCTGTCCTCCTGCTCACCCTCCCAAGGCTGTCGACCGTGCTGGGCGATGATGTTGTCGTAGACGAGAACATCACCTCGCTCCCACTTGTGCAGTACGCGGATCTCGTCGGTGATCTTGGCCAGATGGGCGACGTACTTCTCCGGGATGGGCGTGCCGTCGCCATATAGCTGCTCTGCCGCGCTCTTGCGGCCCTTGTCGGCGTTGTGCTGGATGTTCTTGTAATATGCCGCGAGACCCGTGAAGAGCGTTGGCAGATTTGTCTCTGGCTGGGTGCGGATGGCGGGCAGACGGTGCGTCAAGACGATGCTCCCGTCGTCGGTCCACTCCCACGTCGTGTGCTTGCCGCGGCCATACCGCGCGATCTGGGCCTCGATCTTGGCCCGCTTGGTCGCCTCGTCGTCGCCGTCCTGGATCTCCTTGCCAAAGGCCTGCTTCAACGTCGACCCGCCCTCGTACTGTGTGTCGACCTTGTACGTGACCCTGCTGAGGATGCCCTTCTCGGCGAGTTCCGCGACAAACTCGGGGATCTCCTGTTGCGCGCGATAGAACAGTTCCAGAGACGACGAGATGGGTGTTTCACCGCCCTTCTCCGGGACGCGGTGACCATAGAAGAAGATATATTCCGGGGCGTGCGGAACTTGTGGAGACTCGTTGTGGTTGTAGATCAACACGTCCTTGGGCGCTTCGTTGGCCGGGGCCACGTTGGGTGCAAGTACCGGTCTGTTGACCACGATGCCGATGATCTCGTGCGGCTGATAGCCGAATGCATGGGCGAATTTGCTAAAGTCCTGGGCATTATGGATAGGCAGGCCGCGGAAAAGGAGGGTGCCGTGGCGGGCGAGGGCCTCGGTCAGGATGCCGCCTTGGGCTTGGAGCGACTTTATCGTGTTGACAACGGTGTCCAGGTCAATGTCGGCGCCATCACGAACAGAGGGTTTCAATGCCAATGGGATGATGGTGTCCGCAGGATGAGGCTGTCCGAGGACACGCTGGTTGGTTGAGGGCAGATCAAAGGGTTCAAAGGTGATGGGCAAAGACGATAGCGGAGTGCCATCGAGTTTGGATGGATGTGCTCCGAAGGGCTGGATTGTGGTAGCCATGGCTCGTTAGTTGGAGAACAGAGTCGCGAATGAAGAGTCAATCAGGATGTGACTTGCTGCTTGTCGAGTATGCGAACTACTCTCAGCAATATAATACTCGATACAAGAGAAAGGGACACGCCTACGGTCTTCAAGTACTAAAGTGGCCTTCTCCGCCTTGGGCAAAGTACATAAATACTAAGTGCAGTGGGTGGAATGTGGCGTCATCCGTTCCAAGGATCACGAAAGCGACGGGGCACGTCCTTGTCCCAGGTCTACGGTAAACGCTATTATGTCGCTTGTATATCTCGATAATGGAGTCTCAGCCACCAGTGCCGCTCAACTGGTCTCCATACACCATGCCAACGCCGTGGGTTCGGTCGCGCATGGGTGCACCACGAGGACGCTGAAGATGACCCAGCAAACCTGGTATCCGATCTTTCCAAGTACTCCACTGGGTCTCATAGTGTGAGAATGAAGGTGGTTATTACGAGGGAAGTTTGAGAGAATACGAAAGCCTGTTTACGAAGACTGCATTGTGATGGCCCGAGTCCGTGTCTGAGTCGACAAACAGCACAGGTGATGGCCCCAGGCAGTAATAGCCATAAACTATTTGTCATATGAGTTTCTTGCCTTCTTGAAGTTACTGTCAGCTGCTTGTTTCCATACATACTCTTTCTGCCGAATAGCTTTCATCGACTCTCCCGACTATCCACTGGTCTAGTGATACCAGCATAATAGAGCACTCTTCCTCTACCACCTGTTGCTGGCCACCTGTGATCTTCTCATTGAAACCGGAACAACCATCCACACTTTGATCGGTTGATTCCTGGCGATACCAATGGACAGCCGAACGAGGCAATTTATGTTCGGGCCCTTCGGCGATTTACGGCAAGGTATTTGAAGAACGCAGAGGTGCTGCCGCTCAGCTAGTCACCTTCTAGGACTTCCTTCAGCCTCTGCCGTGCTTTCTCTCGGTGAATACTCTCATGTACTTGGCCGGCTCAGATCCTCCGTCGCTGAACATGCTTGCAAAGGAATCGATTCCTGCCTTGACGCCAAAGCTCAGACTTGTCTCTTCCCACAGTGTGACCAGTCTCTTCTGCGCCCTCATAGCTTCCGGCCCATTCGAGGTCACGAGTTCCACTGCCTTGTCGACTTCCCGCTGGAGCATCTCGGCATTGTCGTAACTGGCGTCAATCAACCCCCACTTCTCCATCTCCTTTGCATTGTAGATTTTTGCGAGGTACACCAGTTCCTTTGTCCGCTGCCAGCCAACAATGTTCGCCAGGAGCCTCGCCTCGATCACCGACGGGATTCCGTATTTCGTCTCCGGCATACTGAAGGACGACTCGTGCGTCGCGTATCGAAAGTCACACGCCGCCGCCAGCTCCAGCGCACCGCCAAAGCACAGTCCGTGGATCTGCGCAATGGTAACCACTGGCAAATCCCTGGCCGCCTGACACGCCCCATGGAGACGCGAGATAAAGTCTTTGGCGTCGTCGTAGTTGTTGATCCGAGCCATTTCAAAGATGTTGGCGCCGGAACTGAATGCGGCGACTTTGCTCTCTGATATGGCGCCCTTGAGGACTACGCAGCTCAAGTTGGGCTCACGAGCGAGTGATCGTAGTGTCGCCGTGAGCTTGCCGATCAGGGTGCTGTTGAGGCTGTTTAGCCGTGCGGCATTGGAGATTGTCACGGTGGCCACCGTCCGTCCATCCCCGCTCGGCGAGGGAGTCACAGAGCAGATGATGTCGCCGCTGCTGTTCTTGTCACTGCCTGAGACTGTCTCGCTTTGTTGACGGATAGTGGTTACATGGAGCATTCGCTGGGGCTGTTGGCGACCAGGTATCTTCGCTGCGGGTTGTGCAGAGAGTGGAAGATAACCTGGGCTTCGCTTGTGAGAACTGCTCTGCCCACACTGTTGGTTGGCTATTGGTCTTGTGAGGCGTAGTACGCTTCGAAGCTGGTTCGAGCATCGCCCGCTCAATGAATTGGCTGTGGCCATCGTAGCTGACTTCCCCCGCCTGATCGAATCTTGTCTTGTCTTGTCCTGCCACCAATATTGTCGTTGCTGTCGAAATCTTCCAAAGTGTTTCCTAGACTTGCCACTGTCTTTCAACCGTTTCCCTCGGAATATGTTGCTACTGTTTCAAGCGGTCTAGAATTGATCGGTTGGAGACGAACAAAAGGACATTGTTCTTCCCCCCCAGATCTTTGATTTCCCCAGATTCCTCCGCCCAACGCCGAAATCCGAGCCGCACAAGCGCCGTCAAATCGCCGAGGAGAAATCATATCGAATTACAGGAATGAGGATATAGAGATATTGGAATGGAATAACACAAAATATGTCGCCTCCGTCAGTCAGCAATATCTACATATCAGGGCGATCGTCGCCTCCTCAGAGGAGGCTCCTCCAGTCTCGCCGATACAAGATCCACCACCTACACCGTTGTCTTCAGAAAAGTCTGGTTATTATTTCTACATCGGATCACCCAGACACCAAGACACTAATAGCAAGTTTCTCAGTCTGACTTGGGATCTGGTTTGAGGGACCCTCGTACTCGTAAATGTCACCGGTCGACAGAGCCAAAGAAGAACAAGAAGACACAAAATTCGGTTTCTAGCGGCGATCATATCATCCTCTGGTCCCCTGTCGCCATATTTGTGGATCTCCATTGACGATCATTATTTTTTTTTGTCTGTTCGACCATTGGCCGGCTAGAACTCGCATCTATCTAGCCGATATGGGGGTCATTCCACTGCTTTGTCGAGATAACCCGAATGGATACTGTTTCTTGAAGGTTGGCTTCCTGTGGCGCAGCGTCAAGGACCTCCAAGACCCTTGCGTGATCGACCCAGGCAATGGCGAGCGTAGGTCGCCCCACGCATTCCTGTTGTTGTCGACAGGTATATTGAAGGTAAAGTCTACCTAGGTTCAGGCGGCATAAATGTGGCTTTTGTTCTCAAAATAGAGAAATACGAGATCAAGGTTCCCAGAACTGCTATTGATCTTGTCATAAGCCGCCACCCTGCTGTCAAAACATGGCTACACCGCCCGGTGACGAAAAGACGGGGCTCTCCTCCGATAAAGAGCTTCAGACCGCACATGCAGCTCCGCCGCCCAGTCCAGCAGATGGCGACGACGAGGTCTTACATCCAGGCGCTATGCGCACCCCGTTCTTCCGCAGGACGCTCTTCCAGATCCTGGTCGTCGGGCTCTGCGCGTTCTGTGCCCCCGGGATCTGGAGCGCCATGAACGGTCTCGGGGTCGGAGGATCGCAGAGTCCCGACCTCGTCAACACGGCCAACGCGCTCCTCTATGCCTTGATGACGGTGACCTGCTTCGCGGGGCCGTGGCTCACCAACGCCATCGGCTTCCGCTGGACCCTCGCCATCGGGGCCCTGGGCTATCCCCTGTACGCCGCGGGGTTGTACCTCAACAACCGCACGGGAGCCACCTGGATGGTGTACTTTGGCAGTGTGACCTGCGGCATTAGCGCGGGCTTCTTCTGGAGCGTCGAGGGCGCCATCGCCACAGGATACCCGGAGCAGCACAAGCGAGGCCGCTACATCGCGACGTGGTTCACCTTCCGCAACTTCGGCAACATCATCGGCGGCGCCATCTCGCTCGCCATCAACCACTCGACCAACCGACGCGGCAAGGTCGGGTACAAGACGTACCAGGCCTTCATCGCCATCCAGTGCCTGGGCTTCTTCTTCGGCCTGCTGCTCTCGAACCCAGAGAAAGTACGACGGGACGACGGCACCCGCATCCAAGCCGAGCGCGGCACCGCCTGGAAGACGGAGCTCGCCCAGATGTGGCGCCTGCTGCGCAGCAAGTCGATCCTCCTCCTGACGCCCCTGTTCTGGTACTTTGGCTGGATCCAGGCGTACCCGGGCACGTACCTGGCCGCGTACTTCACGGTGCGGTCGCGCGCGCTGGGGAGCTTCATGTCGGCGGTGGTGGGCACGCTGGCGACGTGGCTGTGCGGCACGCTCGTCGACGTCCCGTGGGTCAAGGACCGCAAGACGCGCGCCGTGGCCACGTACGTCTTCATCGCCCTGCTCAACAGCGCCACGTGGATCTGGGCCGTCATCATCCAGAACGAGTACCGCCACACGGGCCCGACGCTGGACTGGGGCAACCAACGCACCTTTGGCCGCGGCTTCGGCTTGTACATGTTCGAGCGCATCAGTCTCGGCATGGTCGAGAACTACATCTACTGGTGCATCGGCAACCTGTCCGACTCCCCCGGCGACCAGATCCGGTACAGCTCGCTCCTGCGCGGCATCGAGACCGCCGGGGTCGCCGTGGGCTTTGGCGTGCAGGCCGTCCCGACCGCCCTGATCGCCACGGCCAGCATCAATTTCGGGCTGTGGTTCTTCGCCCTCCCCTTCAGCTACTACGCCACGTTGCAGGTGGTGCGCAAGTTTCGGAAGCAGGAGCAGGAGCAGCGCCAGCGGGTCGTCGAAGTGGTGGGAGAGGGCGGGAAATAGTGCTTTACCGGTTGGTCAGCGAGGGTCCCTCAGAGCAGGCCGTGAGTGGGTGCAGCGCGCATGATAAACAAATCATGACTGGAGCATAGCCCGATCGTCATGATATAGGCACGTCTGACGTTCCTGAAACAGTAGCATAAGCCAAGAATCGACAAGAGACAGGAACAAGGCACGCCTCCAAGAAGCCCTACCATGGTCTCTGGGTCACACATACATAGCTTTGCAGGCTGGTTAGGCCATACACCAAGTAATTACTATCTGCTCATGTACCCGAAACTCAGCCCGAGATTGTGCTTCCTACTTAACACACTCAAATCCCAATGAATCCCACCGCCAAATATCACATGGACCACATCGACAGGCAAACCCCCCGTCAGTGACCCATTAATACTACGGTTTCACTTTAAACGCAAACGGAACAGCCAGGTCCGTGAGAAACGTCGTCCTCGGGGTCCCGTCGATGCCCGCCGCTGCCAAAGTCGCCTTCGCCGCGGTCTGGTTGGCTCCAAAGCACGCGTCTACAAACGTTCCAGCCTGGGTCTGCTTCTGCGCCACAAGATCCGCGTACTGGGCGAGCGGGCACGAGCTGCCGGGTCCAGAGTCGCAGCCCACGACAGGGTACACGACGTCGTTGAGGATGACGCGGAGAAACTGGCTCGCGGATTGGTTGTTCTTCTCGCTCGCGGCGGTGCAGGTCAGTCGCTCGAAGCCGACGGTGCCGCGCATCGTCACGTATCGTGACGAGATGTACCGCTGGTTCTTGGGGATATTGTCCGACGGCAGCGCCTCTTGGTCGTCAAACACGCCGATCTGGCTGACCAGTTGGTTGATCTGCGCGTCGTTGGTGAATGTCACGATCAGGGCGGGTGGGGTGAAGGTCGTCCCATCGGTGGACGTGTATGTCTTTTTCGGGCCATCCGTGAAGCGCGAGACTAACGCTGACAGGAAAGGTAACATGAACGTGCTGTTCTTGAAAGAGCCCGGCCCGTGGCCGTAGTAGAAGCGCAGGTCCTGGGAGTATTCGTACGCTTGCATTTCTTGCTCGTTGAAGACGTCGCACCACGGACTCCTCTGGCCGCTCATCTCGCTCTCGAAGCCGCAGAGGAGCGGGAACATGGCGACGTCCGTGGTGTTGAAGTTGACGGCGCCCTTGGGCTTCGTGAGGTTGTTGACTCGCTCCACGATTGGAGGAAGGTAGGTATTCGCCCACTTGGACGCCGACGACCCGCCCATGGTATCGTTGTACGCGGGGCACAGGTCCGACACTCCAAGCGAGTTCGCCAGTCCGCGTGGATCGGTGTTGTTCAACACGTACACGGTCCCGAGGGTCGTGGCGTTCGGGCCCAGGAAACCACGGGCAAAGAGCTTGGCCGAGTCGATCACTCGAGGAGAAGTGGGAAAGAATGCATTTGCCCAGAGAATGAACGGCTTGCTGTTGTCGGCGTACAGGTCGGGATATCTCCAGCGGTAGGCGGTGCCCATGTCGTACATCTCCTTGTAGCCGCCGATGGACAGAAGAGTCAGGACCTGACCCGGGTTCTTGAGCGTGGGATCCCACGACGAGATGAACGAGAGGGCTCCCTCGCCGGTGGCAGAGGCGTTTTTGATCTTGGACTGAAGGCCCAGCCACTGCTTGTACACTGCCGGGTCGGGGTAGCGGGAACCGTGGCGGCTGGTGATGGAAGCCATGTCGATGGTGCATCCTTCAGGAACTTCATAAGGAATTCCAGTTACATTCGGACCTATATTCAACACACCGAGTTAGAAGAAATTCCGAGTCGTTGGTCCATTGTAGTTGAATATAGGCTTACCAGGAAACCATGGCGAGTTTCCCCCGAGAAAAGGTGGGAAAGTAGCGGGTATCGTTCCTGGCTGACCACCAACATCGTCGACAGCCACCGTGCTGCCCGCAGACAAAAAGAGAAGCAAAGCTTGCCAGACCGTTGAGACCTTCATCTTGATGCAACGTTGAAGCTTGGTTATGGAAGATGGAAGAGATTCCATCAGACCTGTCCGTTCGATTTATACTTCATCGTTTTGTAGCAAGGCCAGAAAGAGACCTGAAAATGAGGAGACAAGTTGCGCGCCCGCCCGACCTTTGCGCAGCAGCCACATAACCAACTTTCGCGACAGGCCTGCAGTCCAATCAGTGAGGAAGTGTCTTGGATATAGCGTGCTGCCTCGACTGCGATGCTATATTAAGTGGTCAAAGCCTGGAAGCTGCGTAAGTCCTGGGATATCGTCCCGGGAGGTCCCCGGCAGTGACAGTGTCGTATTCAAGCGAATCGTGCCGAGACACATACCTTCGAGGCCGCACCAGCCCGAATTCTAGCAAAATGATATCGGTGCGAAGTCTTGAAGTCATGAACCATTTGACGAGGCTCGAGCGAGAGATATTGTATTTCCAAACCAAAGTCTTGGAAACAGACCATACTTGTGACTATCGTGCTGAACATCCGCCGATCGCCAGACTCTCATTCAGTCGCCATTGAGTCTGGGAGAATGAAAGCCATAGGCAACGGATTCGTTGTGGCTGAGAGCATCGTGAAACCCTCTGCCAAGCAGCCACGACGTCGATGTTGGATCCCGTATATAGACACCCCGGGTGACCTCCGGGTGATTTAACTGCGCGATTGGGCAGTGAGTGGAGACAGTCTGTGGGTCTCCATTCAGGATACGAACTCGGTAGAGGCATACGAATACGGGGTAGGATTGCTTCTTAGCCGTAACTGGTAGCCGCTGCCGCCAAGGACATGGTGGAACAGCACGGGAGACGGAGAACGAACCGCCGATAATACGAGGGGGCAATGGTAGCCTCAAAGCTGAATGAAGTAGAAGAAGCGGACCCTGACATTTGGAGTTGCTTGGGAAGGTTGCAAATGCTGACTGTGGCAGAGCAGCGAAGTATCCAAGTGTGTGGCCCCTACCTCCAGCTAGCTGGCCAATCTTTGGTCTCCAATGCTAGCAAAGCAAATTGAACAAGTGTCAGAGGTTCATTTCTCGTAATGAAACGGGCAGGGCCCGCACCCACTTAGCCTCCTCTAGCAGTGTCTAGACCTAGAAGTTATAATGGAAGTAGCATGTGCCAGTACCACCGGTCCCTCGCCCCCCATATTGGAATGAGGGATATTGGACTATGAGTATACGTAGCATGAAGAGCAGTATCATCATTGATACATCCTAGTTCTCTATCTCTAGAAGCCGCCACTCGAGTGGTCTCTTTTGTAACTCTTCAACAAGACGTTCTGAATCAATGCGGCTCGCAGGATCAAACTCTAGCATTCGGTGGAGGAGACGATGACGGGGTGGGAGACTGGTCCCGACATACGCCTTCCTGTAGTCTTCCTTCGCGGGTTAGGGCGTTGCTGGGTAGTTCTTCGGTGTCGTTTCGAGTCCTGGAGTGCCCGGCTGAGTGCTTGGGTGGTAGAGTGTCATTTGTTGATGAGCGAAGAATGCTTGTTGTGATTGAATCCAAGGGCCCAGTAAATGCTACCAAAATGGTAAAGGCCAATCCAGGTCCCAGGGTCACATCCCATACTCCGGACTGCATTGGTGCACTCGCGCCAGACTCCACCTCGAATCTATTGTAACCTTGATCTCGCTGTTTCCCATGGAGGATAGATGTCGACGAATTTTTAAGCCAAACTCCGGATGTATCTGGGTCACAATAGAGTTAGCAGTGGGCGAGGTTGATGTAGCAGGTATCCTCTGTTGATTCTGGATCCGACTGCAGCACGAAGAAGTTTTCTAGGCCTGCTCCAAATGTAAAGTGGTGCGTATCTGCTGTTTGTTGTAGTATCACTGCATTGAGTGACGCTGTTGGGTTTGATAATTGGGGTTTCGGCTTCTCGGTGTTATGCTCACACGAATCATCAGCATCCAAAGACTCGGGTGACGATAGGCGAGACGGTTCTTCTTCCCTACCGACCAACTTAACACATGCCTTATTGTATGGTAGCCTGGTCGAGTAAGATGTAGCGTCAGACTTGGGAATCAAGATTGCACGGATGGACATTTCGAGTCGAGGCAAGGCTTTCTCTCTGCTGAAACTCGAATAAGAAGATGGTGTTCAAGACGAAGTTTTACCTGAAGTTGGGTGGTGCGACAAGTCGTTGTTTAATACGTCCGCGCCTGCTCAATCCAAAGCCATGTACTATAAACAGGTCGGCAAGCGCCGGGACTAATGTCGGCCGCTGCTAGTGCCGGGAGTGTCGAACTCTATCATCCTGTAGTTGACTAAGTTGTGCTACCCCGCAGTCTTGACATTAGTAACCCAACACCTGGAGATCTGGACTTCCTGCGCCTTTTCTTGTAGGAAACTTACACATGATTTCTCCGTCACTTCGACATCCCCCCAAACCTGCGCCATCATGGAAAACAGGCTTCTCACGCCCCCTCAAGAGTCCTTCGGTGTGGGATCTCAGCCGGACGAAGACATCGACTATCACGAAAATGGCTCCGTTCCCGCGGCATCGACATCGACGCGTTCATGACCAAGCACAACCGACTGACCATACCGATCGAAGAAGATATTCAAGTCTTGATTCGCTTCAGGCAGCTCCTGACAGACCTAGGAGAAAGTTTATCACCGAACGAAGCAGCTCAGAGATTTGCAAAAGAGCTCCAAGAGGAGGCCGAAGCTGCAAAGAAGAGCGCATGGACCGCAACCTACAAATATTACATGACAGAGCTACCTATCAACATACATTGCACCTTCCTCTCATTTATACGCAGCAGGTCGTCCAACTCTAGCGACGGAATGGTCTATGAAGTCATTCCCTACCTCATTGATCACATAAATGCCTCCAAAACCCCGCTTGTGGCTCCGAGTGAGAATGGCCAAACAAGTCAAGAGTGTACGGACACCGCTGAGACACCCACTTCGGCGCCTAAGTCTGTTCATCCTTCGGAGCCGAAGAGGAGGCGGTCGTCATACCAGCCCACAAGATCAGGGCTGAATCATCGGTTAAAAAGAGTTCGCCATCACGCCGAAGGAAATCGGTCAATCATGGTTCGGAGCCAGTACGGAGGAGTTCTCGTCTCCAAAAATTAGGGGAGCTCATCGAATAAGCCGATTCGTTCCCATACTCTCAGACACAAAGTCAAGAGAAGCCAGCAATCACTTGGTTGAGCGTGGGATGATTGAAACCGAGAAAAGAAACCATAATGTCTACCTGCGGAACCATCGTCTCAAGCAACTCCGTTCTGCTATCGAGAACTCTTGACTCGAGCGTTATCTATATGTGTGTGGGTTTACCAAACACCTCTTGATCTTAGACGGCGTGAAGTCCAACAGAAACCCCGGCTGATCAGCTTGCCGTCATTTGGCGTTTTCTCAGCCGGCGAATATGAGATGATCAACATCAGCACCACCGAAAAATCGCCACTGCTGGAGGGGACACAGTCTGACGCCCCTACACATTGGTGCACGTATCTACTCTCTTCCATTGCTGATACAATCGAGATGAACCGTCGTTGCCGTTTGTTTGAATCTGGTGGATGGCCGAACAGAGGCAGACGAATGCTCGGGGGAAAAGGCCAGGAGAGAGTGGTACGTCAAGGGCGAGCTGCGGCCGGCAGACTCATTTGTTATTCATTGAAGACTCCAAGGGCATCCTAGTGCCTTGTAAGAAAGGGGGAAGGTGGTCTTCTCATGATCCTGTATTGACCAGGTCGTCAGTCGTGCCCGGTGACCATTCCCCCATTGGAATTGACAATCAAATACGATAAACCGTTTGTCCATGATACTCCTTTCACAACCCGGCAATGCAACAGGCAGCTGGGAGTATCTGATCAGGCCGAATGTTGAAGGAAGAGAAAAGGAGATTGCATCTGTCACGTTCGAACGTGTGAGGGCTGTCGTGGATTGTATCCGGAGAGCCAAACAGACGAGGCATTGACGAGGTCAGTCAGCGCAAGAATGTCAATAGATTCAGGAACGATGTGCCTAGAACAAGTAAGTGGCTTTGCGATGTACCTCTCTGGCATGACTCTCACAGGGTTCGCCGTTGTCCACATCACCACTTTCGTCCCGCACTTCACATGACCACTTTCTCCTGCATGGATTGACCTTCGTTGTTTCCTGTATGGGCATAGTATACGGGATCATATTCGATGCAGCACCAGGAGGTTGAAAAAGTCCATTCAGCTCCCCTCTGATACAACAGGTGGCAGTTGTCTCCTCTCCTGGCTGCTCTCTCGGCTGCTAGGAGGACAAGTTTTGTGCCGACCTCGCTGCTGCCGGCTTGGCTTGGACATGGAGGAGGAAAAACTTGTCGGTCCACGAACGCGGTCCCGGACCCTACGTTAATTCCGATATAATCTGTCCTCTCAGAGCAAGCAGACTCCGGCCGACCTTTGGGAGGGGCCGCTTGCATGGACATCCCCACGGGGCTTTCTCACGCTTCGCATGCCGAATTCCCCGGCCTGACTCTGGCATTTGCTCAACACGATTCATGCAAAAGCGACCAGGAAGAACCAATTCCCACTTTTTGGCTCTCCCACGAACCGTATCCTACAAAACACGGCCGTCATTGGTCACCTTGCCGCGTTTATCCTATTCCGGTACCGGCTTGGCGGACTTGTACGGGGCATTTCAAACCGAAGCGATCCACACTAGTGCCATTCCTCCGCAATAGCAAGGCTGATCCCCAGGGAATCGTTGGTAGATGATGCTGATAGAAGAAACTCTCTGCTCAGATGGCGGCCCTCATACATATTCCGGGCATTTGCTCCGTCTGCCTGCTATCCTTACCGACCTACCTAGGTATGAAACCCGAGTATCTCGGTCCCCATCCAATGTGATCTCCTAGGAACATGTATAAGGAGATCTTCCTTCCCCAGCATCCCCGGTTTTTGTCCAGCCAAGCACTTCCCTCTTCTGCGCGCAATCATGAACAGGTACAACTTAGTCTGCATCATCTACTGCTCCTTTGGAGCCTTCTTCTATGGCTACGACTCGGGCCTCACCACCTCCATCATCGGCTACCCCGAGTTCATCGAATATTTCAAGTTCAACCACACAACCCTGGGAGGCCTGGGCTCTGCTTACTATGCAGGCAACTTTGTGGGCTCCCTGAGCAACATGTACCTCCCCGACAGGTTCGGGCGTGTGCAGGTCATCCGCTATGCTTCAATTGCTTCGATCATTGGCGCGGGCATGCAGACCGGCGCGCAAAGCCTCGGGGTCTTGCTGGCCGGGAGAGCAATCGGAGGCATAGCTTGCGGTATCATCGTCAGCTTGTGTCCATTGTTCGCAACCGAACTGTCACCTCCACATGTTCGTGGACGGGTCGGAGGTCTCTATAGGTGAGGGCCAAAAGTTTCCCGTTCTTGAGAAGAGTTGGACAAAGTCGTTTGCTGACAAACTGGGCTCATCCTAGCTTCAACGTCAACTTTGCATTCGCCGTCACCGAGTGGATGGGTCTAGGCTTCTCCTATATCAGGGGTGACACGAAATGGCGCATCTTCCTAGGCCTGCAACTCCTCTGCGCATTGATCATGATCGTGGGGTCCTTCTGGATGCCGCAGTCGCCTCGTTGGCTCGTGATGAAAGGCCGCCATGACGAAGCATTGGCTGTCCTGGAAAAGCTACACGGGAGCCACGATCCCACAGGACAAGACGATGAGGTTCCCTTCTACCGTCGCGAGTTCTACCAGATTGAAGCCCAGATCAGGATCGAACGCGAGGCCCCTCAACTCGGGCTGGTGGCCATTCTCAAAAAGGCCTCGTACCGCCGCCGCGTCGGCCTCGTCATGTTCTACTTCTTCTTCCAGCAGCTCACGGCCATCATCCCCCTGCAGAACTACCAGGTCATCCTGTACCGCTCTCTCGGCGTCACGGGCAAGCTGGCCCTCATCCTGATCGGCGTCTGGGGCACCGTGGGCGTCATCTTCTCCACCATCGGCGCGTCCTTGTTCGACAAGCTGGGTCGCAGGGTATCCTTCTTCATCTCCATGACCGTCGTCCTCATCGCCTCCATAATGCTGGTGATTTTCTGGGCCCGTTACGAGAACGGAGGGAGCACGAACAAGACGCTGGGCGCGCTGGCACTGTGGTCCATGTTCCTCTTCCTCACTGGCTACGCGTGGATCCTGAACAGCTTTGGGTTTGCGTACACTCCGGAAATCATGGTAGGATATTATCTACACGATCCTTTTTCCTCTACGGGTCTTTGATCATCTTACTCACTACTTTTTTTTTCTTTTGCGCAGCCGACCGAGATCCGGGCTACTGGCGTGGCAATCGGGTACGCGACGGTCAACTCGGCCATGATCATGCTGGTCCAGGTGACGCCGATCGCCATCGCGGCCATCAGCTGGCGGTTCTTCCTGATCTTCATCTTCACCGATGCCATCTTCATCTTGGGCGTCTACCTCTGGTTCCCGGAGACCGCGAACGTCCCACTGGAAGAAGTGGCAGCCCTGTTTGGTGATGCGGTACGTGACAGCGGCGCACAGCTTCTCTATGTGAGCCCGCTAATCTATTTTGACAGGTTGCTGTTACGCTCGACGAAGCAAAAGAGCTTGATGCCAAAATCCAACTCGAAGAAGCGCGTGCTGGCACGGTGACCCATGTCGAGGAACGTCCTTCAAAGTAAGGTCGGAAATGGACACATGCTCCCGAGAGCTGTAGCTGCAGGTCGTCACGTCACGGGAAGGCGAGGATCTGTATCTGTAGTTCGGTTCATGCCCGGTGGTGGACAGGCGGCAAGGTTGACGTCGACAGGGGGCAGACGTGGTCGGGTGGCTAGGCAGTGAGGTGGAGTGGGATTGGGGTGTCGGAGACGCGGAGCAGTAAGGCAACACAGGGGAGTGAAGAGCAACAAGCGGTGCTGGTAGCTAGACTGTTGCTTGTGGTTTCTGGGACTACCTCCCGAGCAATCCCGCGCAAGAAACCAGAAACTCTGTCCCTTATAAACATAGTAAAAACCC